>NW_027278682.1:0-148824 GCF_030028105.1 Mobula birostris | reverse complement strand
ACTCAGCCAGCCTGGTGTATCTCTCTCCTGTACGCCCTCTCATCTCCAGCTGAGATTCACTCAGCCAGCCGGTGTATCTCTCTCCTGTACGCCCTCTAATCTCCAGCTGAGATTCACTCAGGCAGCTGGTGTATCTCTCTCCTGTACGCCCTCTCCTCTCCAGCTGAGATTCACTCAGCCAGCCGGTGTATCTCTCTCCTGTACGCCCTCACATCTCCACCCGAGATTCACTCAACCAGCCGGTGTATCTCTCTCCTGTACGCTTTCTCATCTCCACCCGAGATTCACTCAACCAGCCGCTGTATCTCTCTCCTGTACGCCCTGTCATCTCCACCCGAGATTCACTCAACCAGCCTGTGTATCTGTCTCCTGTACGCCCTCTCATCTCTACCTGAGATTCACTCGACCAGCCGCTGTATCTCTCTCCTGTACGCCCTGTCATCTCCACCCGAGATTCACTCAACCAGCCTGTTGTGATTCTGTCTCCCGTACACCCTCTCATCTCCACCTGAGATTCACTCAAGGAGCCGGTATATCTCTCTCCAGTACACCCTCTCAACTCCACCTGAGATGCTGACAACCAGCCGGTATATCTCCCTCCTGTACACCCTCTCATCTCCACCTGAGATTCACTCAGCCAGCCGGTATATCTCACTCCTGTACACCCTCTCATGTCCATCTGAGATTCACTCAACCAGCCGGTATATCTCTCTCCTGTACACACTCTCATCTCCACCTGAGATTCACTCAACCAGCCGGTGTATCTCTCTCCTGTACGCCCTCCCATCTCCACCTGTGATTCACTCAACCAGCTGGTGGATCTCTCTCCTGTACGCCCTGTCATCTCCACCTGAGATTCACTCAACCAGCCGGTATATCTCTCTCCAGTACACCCTCTCAACTCCACCTGAGATGCTGACAACCAGCCGGTATATGTTTCTCCTGTACACCCTCTCATCTCCACCTGAGATTCACTCAACCAGCCGGTATATCTCTCTCCTGTACACACTCTCATCTCCACCTGAGATTCACTCAACCAGCCGTGTATCTCTCTCCTGTACGCCCTCCCATCTCCACCTGTGATTCACTCAACCAGCTGGTGGATCTCTCTCCTGTACGCCCTGTCATCTCCACCTGAGATTCACTCAACCAGCCGGTATATCTCTCTCCTGTACACCCTCTCATCTCCACGTGAGATTCACTCAATCAGCCGGTATATCTCTCTCCTGTACACCCTCCCATCTCCACCTGAGATTCAGACAACCAGCCGGTATATCTCTCTTTTGTACGCCCTCTCATCTCCACCTGAGATTCACTCAACCAGCCGATATATCTCTCTCCTGTACGCCCTCTCATCTCCACCTGAGATTCACTCAACCAGCCGGTGTATCTCTCGCCTGTTCGCCCTCTCATCTCCACCCGAGATTCACTCAACCTGCCGCTGTATCTCTCTCCTGTACGCCCTCTCATGTCCACCCGAGATTCACTCAGCCAGCCTGTGTATCTGTCTCCTGTACGCCCTCTCATCTCCACCCGAGATTCACTCAGCCATCCGGTGTGTCTCTCTCCTGTACGCCCTCTCCTCTCCACGTGAGATTCACTCATACAGCCGGTGTATCTCTCTCCTGTACGCCCTCTCCTCTCCACCTGAGATTCACTCAACCAGCCGGTGTATCTCTCACCTGTACGCCCTCTCATCTCCACCCGAGATTCACTCAACCAGCCTGTGTATCTGTCTCCTGTACGCCCTCTCATCTACACCCGAGATTCACTCAAGCAGCCGGTATATCTCTCTCCTGTAAGCCCTCTCATCTCCACCTGAGATTCACTCAACCAACTGGTATATCTCTCTCCTGTACACCCTCTCATCTCCACCTGAGATTCACTCAACCAGCCGGAGTATCTCTCTCCTGTACGCCCTCTCATCTCCACCTGAGATTCACTCAACCAGCTGATGTATCTCTCCCCTGTTCGCTCTGTCATCTCCACCTGAGATTCACTCAAACCAGCCGGTGTATCTCTCTCCTGTACGCCCTCTCATCTCCACCCGAGATTCACTTAACCAGCTGCTGTATCTCTCTCCTGTACGCCCTCTCATCTCACCCGAGATTCACTCAACCAGCCTGTGTATCTGTCTCCTGTACGCCCTCTCATCTCCACCCGAGATTCACTCAAGCAGCCGGTATATCTCTCTCCTGTACAGTCTCTCATCTCCACCTGAGAATCACTCGACCAGCTGGTATACCTTGCTCCCGTACACCCTCTCATCTCCACCTGAGATTCACTCAAGGAGCCGGTATATCTCTCTCCAGTACACCCTCTCATCTCCACCTGAGATTCTGACAACCAGCCACTATATCTCTCTCCTGTACACACTCTCATCTCCACCTGAGATTCACTCAACCAGCCGGTATATCTCTCTCCTGTAGGCCCTCTCATCTCCAGCTGAGATTCACTCAGCCAGCCGGTGTATCTCTCTCCTGTACGCCTTCTCATCTCCAGCTGAGATTCACTCAGCCAGCCGGTGTATCTCTCTCTTGTACGCCCTCTCATCTCCAGCTGAGATTCACTCAGCCAGCCGGTGTATCTCTCTCCTGTACTCCCGCTCATCTCCAGCTGAGATTCACTCAGCCACCCGGTGTATATCTGTCCTGTACGCCCTCTCATCTCCAGCTGAGATTCACGCAGCCAGCCGGTGTGTCTCGCTCCTGTACACCCTCTCCTCTCCACCTGAGATTCTGACAACCAGCCGGTATATCTCACTCCTGTACACCCTCTCATCTCCATCTGAGATTCACTCAACCAGCCGGTATATCTCTCTCCTGTACGCCCTCTCATCTCCACCTGAGATTCACTCAACCAGCCGGTATATCCCTCTCCTGTACACCCTCTCATCTCCACCTCAGATTGACTCAACCAGCCAGTATATCTTTCTCCTGTATGCCCTCTCATCTCCACCTGGGTTTAACTCAACCAGCCAGAATATCTCTCTCCTGTACACCCTCTCATCTCCACCCGAGATTCACTCAACCAGCCGCTGTATCTCTCTCCTGTACACCCTCTCATCTCCACCTGAGATTCACTCAACAAGCCGGTATATCTCAATCCAATACATCCTATTCATCACCACCTGAGATTTACTCTACCAGCCGGTATATCTCACTCCTGTACAACCCTCTCATCTCCATCTGAGATTCACTCAACCAGCGGTATATCTCTCTCCTGTACACCCTCTCATCTCCACCTCAGTTTGACTCAATCAGCCGGTATATCTCTCTCCTGCACAGCTTCCCATCTCCACCTGAGATTCACTCAACCAGCTGGAATATCTCTCTCCTGTTCACCGTCTCATCTCCACCTAAGATTCACTCAACCAGCCGGTATATTTCTCTTCCGTACGCCCTCTCATCTCCACCCGAGATTCACTCAACCAGCCTGTGTATCTGTCTACTGTACGCCCTCTCATCTCCACCCGAGATTCACTCAAGCAGCCGGTATATCTCTCTCCTGTAAGCCCTCTCATCTCCACCTGAGATTCCTCGACCAGCTGTTATACCTTGCTCCCGTACACCCTCTCATCTCCACCTGAGATTCACTCAACCAGCCGGTATGTCTCTCCCCTGTACACCTTCTCATCTCACCTGGGATTCACTCAAACAGCCGTGTATCTCTCTCCTGTACGCCCTCTCATCTCCACCTGAGATTCACTCAACCAGCTGATGTATCTCTCCCCTGTTCGCTCTGTCATCTCCACCTGAGATTCACTCAAACCAGCCGGTGTATCTCTCTCCTGTACGCCCTCTCATCTCCACCCGAGATTCACTTAACCAGCCGCTGTATCTCTCTCCTGTACGCACTCTCATCTCCACCCGAGATTCACTCAACCAGCCTGTGTATCTGTCTCCTGTACGCCCCTCTCATCTCCACCCGAGATTCACTCAAGCAGCCGGTATATCTCTCTCCTGTACAGTCTCTCATCTCCACCTGAGAATCACTCGACCAGCCGGTATGTCTCTCCCCTGTACTCCCTCTCATCTCCACCTGAGATTCACTCAACCAGCCTGTGTATCTGTCTACTGTACGCCCTCTCATCTCCACCCGAGATTCACTCAAGCAGCCGGTATATCTCTCTCCTGTAAGCCCTCTCATCTCCACCTGAGATTCCCTCGACCAGCTGTTATACCTTGCTCCCGTACACCCTCTCATCTCCACCTGAGATTCACTCAACCAGCTGGTATGTCTCTCCCCTGTACGCCCTCTCATCTCCACCTGAGATTCACTCAACCAGCTGGTATATCTCTCTCCTGTACACCCTCTCATCTCCACCTGAGATTCACTCAACCAGCCGGTGTATCTCTCTCCTGTACACCTTCTCATCTCCACCTGGGATTCACTCAAACAGCCGGTGTATCTCTCTCCTGTACGCCCTCTCATCTCCACCTGAGATTCACTCAACCAGCTGATGTATCTCTCCCCTGTTCGCTCTGTCATCTCCACCTGAGATTCACTCAAACCAGCCGGTGTGTATCTCTCTCCTGTACGCCCTCTCATCTCCACCCGAGATTCACTTAACCAGCCGCTGTATCTCTCTCCTGTACGCCCTCTCATCTCCACCCGAGATTCACTCAACCAGCCTGTGTATCTGTCTCCTGTACGCCCTCTCATCTCCACCCGAGATTCACTCAAGCAGCCGGTATATCTCTCTCCTGTACAGTCTCTCATCTCCACCTGAGAATCACTCGACCAGCCGGTATGTCTCTCCCCTGTACGCCCTCTCATCTCCACCTGAGATTCACTCAACCAGCTGGTATATCTCTCTCCTGTACACCCTCTCATATCCACCTGAGATTCACTCAGCCAGCCGGTGTATCTCTCTCCTGTACACACTCTCATCTCCACCTGGGATTCACTCAACCAGCTGATGTATCTCTCCCCTGTTCGCCATCTCATCTCCACCTGAGATTCACTCAAACCAGCCGGTGTATCTCTCTCCTGTACGCTCTCTCATCTCCACCCGAGATTCACTCAACCAGCCGCTGTATCTCTCTCCTGTACGCCCTCTCATCTCCACCTGAGATTCACTCAAGCTGCCGGTATATCTCTCTCCTGTACACCCTCTCATCTCCACCTGAGATTCACTCAAGCTGCCGGTATATCTCTCTCCTGTACACCCCTCTCATCTTCACCTGAGATTCTGACAACCAGCCGGTGTATTTCTGTCCTGTACACCCTCTCACTCCACCTGAGATTCATTCAACCAGCCGGTATATCTCTCTCATTTACGCCCTCTCATCTCCACCTGAGATTCTAACAACCAGCCGGTGTATTTTCTCTCCTGTACACCCTCTCATCTCCACCTGAGATTCATTCAACCAGCCGGTATATCTCTCTCATTTACGCCCTCTCATCTCCACCTGAGATTCACTCAACCAGCCGGTATATCCCTCTCCTGTACACCCTCTCATCTCCACCTCAGATTGACTCAACCAGCCAGTATATCTTTCTCCTGTATGCCCTCTCATCTCCACCTGGGATTCACTCAACCAGCCAGAATATCTCTCTCCTGTACACCCTCTCATCTCCACCTGTGATTCCCTCAACCAGCTGATGTATCTCTCCCCTGTTCGCCCTCTCATCTCCACCTGAGATTCACTGAAACCAGCGGTGTATCTCTCTCCTGTACGCCCTCTCATCTCCACCCGAGATTCACTCAACCAGCCGCTGTATCTCTCTCCTGTACACCCTCTCATCTCCACCTGAGATTCACTCAACAAGCCGGTATATCTCAATCCAATACACCCTATTCATCACCACCTGAGATTTACTCTACCAGCCGGTATATCTCACTCCTGTACACCCTCTCATCTCCATCTGAGATTCACTCAACCAGCCGGTATATCTCTCTCCTGTACACCCTCTCATCTCCACCTCAGTTTGACTCAATCAGCCGGTATATCTCTCTCCTGCACAGCTTCCCATCTCCACCTGAGATTCACTCAACCAGCTGGAATATCTCTCTCCTGTTCACCGTCTCATCTCCACCTAAGATTCACTCAACCAGCCGGTATATTTCTCTCCGTACGCCCTCTCATCTCCACCCGAGATTCACTCAACCAGCCTGTGTATCTGTCTACTGTACGCCCTCTCATCTCCACCCGAGATTCACTCAAGCAGCCGGTATATCTCTCTCCTGTAAGCCCTCTCATCTCCACCTGAGATTCACTCAACCAACTGGTATATCTCTCTCTGTACACCCTCTCATCTCCACCTGAGATTCACTCAACCAGCCGGAGTATCTCTCTCCTGTACGCCCTCTCATCTCCACCTGAGATTCACTCAACCAGCTGATGTATCTCTCCCCTGTTCGCTCTGTCATCTCCACCTGAGATTCACTCAAACCATCCGGTGTACCTCTCTCCTGTACGCCCTCTCATTTCCACCCGAGATTCACTCAACCAGCCTGTGTATCTGTCTCCTGTACGCCCTCTCATCTCCACCCGAGATTCACTCAAGCAGCCGGTATATCTGTCTCCTGTACAGTCTCTCATCTCCACCTGAGAATCACTCGACCAGCTGGTATACCTTGCTCCCGTACACCCTCTCATCTCCACCTGAGATTCACTCAAGGAGCCGGTATATCTCTCTCCAGTACACCCTCTCATCTCCACCTGAGATTCTGACAACCAGCCACTATATCTCTCTCCTGTACACCCTCTCATCTCCATCTGAGATTCACTCAACCAGCCGGAGTATCTCTCTCCTGTACGCCCTCTCATCTCCACCTGAGATTCACTCAACCAGCTGATGTATCTCTCCCCTGTTCGCTCTGTCATCTCCATCTGAGATTCACTCAAACCAGCCGGTGTATCTCTCTCCTGTACGCCCTCTCATCTCCACCCGAGATTCACTCAACCAGCCTGTGTATCTGTCTCCTGTACGCCCTCTCATCTCCACCCGAGATTCACTCAAGCAGCCGGTATATCTGTCTCCTGTACAGTCTCTCATCTCCACCTGAGAATCACTCGACCAGCTGGTATACCTTGCTCCCGTACACCCTCTCATCTCCACCTGAGATTCACTCAAGGAGCCGGTATATCTCTCTCCAGTACACCCTCTCATCTCCACCTGAGATTCTGACAACCAGCCACTATATCTCTCTCCTGTACACACTCTCATCTCCACCTGAGATTCACTCAACCAGCCGGTATATCTCTCTCCTGTAGGCCCTCTCATCTCCAGCTGAGATTCACTCAGCCAGCCGGTGTATCTCTCTCCTGTACACCCTCTCATCTCCAGCTGAGATTCAGTCAGCCAGCCTGTGTATCTCTCTCGTGTACGCCCTCTCATCTCCAGCTAGATACACTCAGCCACCCAGTGTATCGCTCTCCTGTACGCCTTCTCATCTCCAGCTGAGATTCACTCAGCCAGCCGGTGTATCTCTCTCTTGTACGCCCTCTCATCTCCAGCTGAGATTCACTCAGCAGCCGGTGTATCTCTCTCCTGTACTCCCGCTCATCTCCAGCTGAGATTCACTCAGCCACCCGGTGTATATCTCTCCTGTACGCCCTCTCATCTCCAGCTGAGATTCACGCAGCCAGCCGGTGTGTCTCGCTCCTGTACACCCTCTCCTCTCCACCTGAGATTCTGACAACCAGCCGGTATATATTTCTCCTGTACACCCTCTCACCTCCACCTGAGATTCGCTCAACCAGCCGGTATATCTCAATCCTATACACCCTCTCATCACCACCTGAGATTTACTCAACCAGCCGGTATATCTCACTCCTGTACACCCTCTGATCTCCATCTGAGATTCACTCAACCAGCCGGTATATCTCTCTCCTGTACGCCCTCTCATCTCCACCTGAGATTCACTCAACCAGCCGGTATATCCCTCTCCTGTACACCCTCTCATCTCCACCTCAGATTGACTCAACCAGCCAGTATATCTTTCTCCTGTATGCCCTCTCATCTCCACCTGGGATTCACTCAACCAGCCAGATATCTCTCTCCTGTACACCCTCTCATCTCCACCTGTGATTCCCTCAACCAGCTGATGTATCTCTCCCCTGTTCGCCCTCTCATCTCCACCTGAGATTCACTCAAACCAGCCGGTGTATCTCTCTCCTGTACGCCCTCTCATCTCCACCCGAGATTCACTCAACCAGCCGCTGTATCTCTCTCCTGTACACCCTCTCATCTCCACCTGAGATTCACTCAACAAGCCGGTATATCTCAATCCAATACACCCTATTCATCACCACCTGAGATTTACTCTACCAGCCGGTATATCTCACTCCTGTACACCCTCTCATCTCCATCTGAGATTCACTCAACCAGCCGGTATATCTCTCTCCTGTACACCCTCTCATCTCCACCTCAGTTTGACTCAATCAGCCGGTATATCTCTCTCCTGCACAGCTTCCCATCTCCACCTGAGATTCACTCAACCAGCTGGAATATCTCTCTCCTGTTCACCGTCTCATCTCCACCTAAGATTCACTCAACCAGCCGGTATATTTCTCTTCCGTACGCCCTCTCATCTCCACCCGAGATTCACTCAACCAGCCTGTGTATCTGTCTACTGTACGCCCTCTCATCTCCACCCGAGATTCACTCAAGCAGCCGGTATATCTCTCTCCTGTAAGCCCTCTCATCTCCACCTGAGATTCACTCAACCAACTGGTATATCTCTCTCCTGTACACCCTCTCATCTCCACCTGAGATTCACTCAACCAGCCGGAGTATCTCTCTCCTGTACGCCCTCTCATCTCCACCTGAGATTCTAACAACCAGCCGGTGTATTTCTCTCCTGTACACCCTCTCATCTCCACCTGAGATTCGTTTCAACCAGCCGGTATATCTCTCTCATTTACGCCCTCTCATCTCCACCTGAGATTCACTCAACCAGCCGGTATATCCCTCTCCTGTACACCCTCTCATCTCCACCTCAGATTGACTCAACCAGCCAGTATATCTTTCTCCTGTATGCCCTCTCATCTCCACCTGGGATTCACTCAACCTGCCAGAATATCTCTCTCCTGTACACCCTCTCATCTCCACCTGTGATTCCCTCAACCAGCTGATGTATCTCTCCCCTGTTCGCCCTCTCATCTCCACCTGAGATTCACTGAAACCAGCCGGTGTATCTCTCTCCTGTACGCCCTCTCATCTCCACCCGAGATTCACTCAACCAGCCGCTGTATCTCTCTCCTGACACCCTCTCATCTCCACCTGAGATTCACTCAACAAGCCGGTATATCTCAATCCAATACACCCTATTCATCACCACCTGAGATTTACTCTACCAGCCGGTATATCTCACTCCTGTACACCCTCTCATCTCCATCTGAGATTCACTCAACCAGCCGGTATATCTCTCTCCTGTACACCCTCTCATCTCCACCTCAGTTTGAATCAATCAGCCGGTATATCTCTCTCCTGCACAGCTTCCCATCTCCACCTGAGATTCACTCAACCAGCTGGAATATCTCTCTCCTGTTCACCGTCTCATCTCCACCTAAGATTCACTCAACCAGCCGGTATATTTCTCTTCCGTACGCCCTCTCATCTCCACCCGAGATTCACTCAACCAGCCTGTGTATCTGTCTACTGTACGCCCCTCTCATCTCCACCCGAGATTCACTCAACCAGCCGGTATATTTCTCTTCCGTACGCCCTCTCATCTCCACCTGAGATTCCCTCGACCAGCTGTTATACCTTGCTCCCGTACACCCTCTCATCTCCACCTGAGATTCACTCAACCAGCCGGTATGTCTCTCCCCTGTACGCCCTCTCATCTCCACCTGAGATTCACTCAACCAGCTGGTATATCTCTCTCCTGTACACCTTCTCATCCCCACCTGGGATTCACTCAAACAGCCCGGTGTATCTCTCTCCTGTACGCCCTCTCATCTCCACCTGAGATTCACTCAACCAGCTGATGTATCTCTCCCCTGTTCGCTCTGTCATCTCCACCTGAGATTCACTCAAACCAGCCGGTGTATCTCTCTCCTGTACGCCCTCTCATCTCCACCCGAGATTCACTTAACCAGCCGCTGTATCTCTCTCCTGTACGCCCTCTCATCTCCACCCGAGATTCACTCAACCAGCCGGTGTATCTGTCTCCTGTACGCCCTCTCATCTCCACCCGAGATTCACTCAAGCAGCCGGTATATCTCTCTCCTGTACAGTCTCTCATCTCCACCTGAGAATCACTCGACCAGCCGGTATGTCTCTCCCCTGTACGCCCTCTCATCTCCACCTGAGATTCACTCAACCAGCCTGTGTATCTGTCTACTGTACGCCCTCTCATCTCCACCCGAGATTCACTCAAGCAGCTGGTATATCTCTCTCCTGTAAGCCCTCTCATCTCCACCTGAGATTCCCTCGACCAGCTGTTATACCTTGCTCCCGTACACCCTCTCATCTCCACCTGAGATTCACTCAACCAGCCGGTATGTCTCTCCCCTGTACGCCCTCTCATCTCCACCTGAGATTCACTCAACCAGCTGGTATATCTCTCTCCTGTACACCCTCTCATCTCCACCTGAGATTCACTCAACCAGCCGGTGTATCTCTCTCCTGTACACCTTCTCATCTCCACCTGGGATTCACTCAAACAGCCCGTGTATGTCTCTCCTGTACGCCCTCTCATCTCCACCTGAGATTCACTCAAACAGCTGATGTATCTCTCCCCTGTTCGCTCTGTTATCTCCACCTGAGATTCACTCAAACCAGCCGGTGTATCTCTCTCCTGTACGCCCTCTCATCTCCACCCGAGATTCACTTAACCAGCCGCTGTATCTCTCTCCTGTACGCCCCTCTCATCTCCACCCGAGATTCACTCAACCAGCCTGTGTATCTGTCTCCTGTACGCCCTCTCATCTCCACCCGAGATTCACTCAAGCAGCCGGTATATCTCTCTCCTGTACAGTCTCTCATCTCCACCTGAGAGTCACTCGACCAGCCGGTATGTCTCTCCCCTGTAAGCCCTCTCATCTCCACCTGAGATTCACTCAACCAGCTGGTATATCTCTCTCCTGTACACCCTCTCATATCCACCTGAGATTCACTCAGCCAGCCGGTGTATCTCTCTCCTGTACACACTCTCATCTCCACCTGGGATTCACACAACCAGCTGATGTATCTCTCCCCTGTTCGCCCTCTCATCTCCACCTGAGATTCACTCAAACCAGCCGGTGTATCTCTCTCCTGTACGCTCTCTCATCTCCACCCGAGATTCACTCAACCAGCCGCTGTATCTCTCTCCTGTACGCCCTCTCATCTCCACCTGAGATTCACTCAAGCTGCCGGTATATCTCTCTCCTGTACACCCTCTCATCTCCACCTGAGATTCACTCAAGCTGCCGGTATATCTCTCTCCTGTACACCTTCTCATCTTCACGTGAGATTCTGACAACCAGCCGGTGTATTTCTGTCCTGTACACCCTCTCATCTCCACCTGAGATTCATTCAACCAGCCGGTATATCTCTCTCATTTACGCCCTCTCATCTCCACCTGAGATTCTGACAACCAGCCGGTGTATTTCTCTCCTGTACACCCTCTCATCTCCACCTGAGGTTCACTCCACCAGCCGGTATATCTCTCTCCTATACACCCTCTCATCTCCACCTGAGATTCACTCAACCAACCGGTATATCTCTCTCCTGTACACCCTCTCATCTCCACCTGAGATTCACTCAACCAGCCGGTGTATCTCTCTCCTGTACGCCCTCTCATCTCCCCCTGAGATTCACTCAACCAGCCAGTATATCTCTCTCCTGTACACCCTCTCATCTCCACCTCAGATTCACTCAATCAGCCGGTATATCTCTCTCCTGTATACCCTCCCATCTCCACCTGAGATTCACTCAACCAGCCGGAATATCTCTCTCCTGTACACCGTCTCATCTCCACCTGAGATTCACTCAACCAGCCGGTATATCTCTCTCCTGTACACCCTCTCATCTAAACCTGTGATTCTGACAACCAGCCAGTATATCTCTCTCCTGTACACCCTCACATCTCCACCTGAGATTCACTCAACCAGCCGGTATATCTCTCTCCTGTACACCCTCTCATCTCCAACTGAGATTCACTCAACCAGTCGGTGTATCTCTCTCCTGTACGCCCTCTCATCTCCACTTGAGATTCACTCAAACAGCCGGTGTATCTCTCTCCTGTACGCCCTCTCATCTCCACCTGAGATTCACTCAACCAGCCGCTGTATCACTCTCCTGTACGCCCTCTCATCTCCACCCGAGATTCACTCAAGCAGCCGGTATATCTCTCTCCTGTAAACCCTCTCATCTCCACCTGAGATTCACTCGACCAGCTGGTATACCTTGGCCCGTACACCCTCTCATCTCCACCTGAGTTGAACTCAAGGAGCCGGTATATCTCTCTCCTGTACACCCTCTCATCTCCACCTGAGATTCTGACAACCAGCCGCTATATCTCTCTCCTGTACACCCTCTCATCTCCACCTGAGATTCACTCAGCCACCCGGTGTATATCTCTCCTGTACGCCCTCGCATCTCCAGCTGAGATTCACTCAGCCAGCCGGTGTGTCTTTCTCCTGTACGCCCTCTCCTCTCCACCTGAGATTCACTCAAACAGCCGCTGTCTCTCTCTCCCGTACACCCTCTCATCTCCACCTGAGATTCACTCAAGGAGCCGGTATATCTCTCTCCTGTACACACTCTCATCTCCACCTGAGATTCACTCAACCAGCTGGTATATATCTCTCCTGTACACCCTCTCATCTCCAGCTGAGATTCAGTCAACAAGCCGGTGTATTTCTCTCCTGCACGCCCTCCCATCTCCACCTGAGATTCACTCAACCAGCCGGTATATCTCTCTCCGGTACGCCCTCTCATCTCCACCTGAGATTCACTCGAGCAGCCGGTATATCTCACTCCTGCACACCCTCTCATCTCCACCTGAGATTCACTCGACCAGCCGGTATATCTCTGTCCGATACACCCTCTGATCTCCACCTGAGATTCACTCAACCAGCTGGTATATCTCTCTCCTGTACACCCTCTCATCTCCAGCTGAGATTCACTCTACTAGCCGGTATATCACTCTGCTGTACGCCCTCTCATTTCCAGCTGAGATTCACTCAGCCAGCCTGGTGTATCTCTCTCCTGTACGCCCTCTCATCTCCAGCTGAGATTCACTCAGCCAGCCGGTGTATCTCTCTCCTGTACGCCCTCTCATCTCCAGCTGAGATTCACTCAGGCAGCCGGTGTATCTCTCTCCTGTACGCCCTCTCCTCTCCAGCTGAGATTCACTCAGCCAGCCGGTGTATCTCTCTCCTGTACGCCCTCACATCTCCACCTGAGATTCACTCAACCAGCCGGTGTATCTCTCTCCTGTACGCTTTCTCATCTCCACCCGAGATTCACTCAACCAGCCGCTGTATCTCTCTCCTGTACGCCCTGTCATCTCCACCCGAGATTCACTCAACCAGCCTGTGTATCTGTCTCCTGTACGCCCTCTCATCTCTACCTGAGATTCACTCGACCAGCCGCTGTATCTCTCTCCTGTACGCCCTGTCATCTCCACCCGAGATTCACTCAACCAGCCTGTGATTCTGTCTCCCGTACACCCTCTCATCTCCACCTGAGATTCACTCAAGGAGCCGGTATATCTCTCTCCAGTACACCCTCTCAACTCCACCTGAGATGCTGACAACCAGCCGGTATATCTCCCTCCTGTACACCCTCTCATCTCCACCTGAGATTCACTCAGCCAGCCGGTATATCTCACTCCTGTACACCCTCTCATGTCCATCTGAGATTCACTCAACCAGCCGGTATATCTCTCTCCTGTACACACTCTCATCTCCACCTGAGATTCACTCAACCAGCCGGTGTATCTCTCTCCTGTACGCCCTCCCATCTCCACCTGTGATTCACTCAACCAGCTGGTGGATCTCTCTCCTGTACGCCCTGTCATCTCACCTGTGATTCACTCAACCAGCCGGTATATCTCTCTCCAGTACACCCTCTCAACTCCACCTGAGATGCTGACAACCAGCCGGTATATGTTTCTCCTGTACACCCTCTCATCTCCACCTGAGATTCACTCAACCAGCCGGTATATCTCTCTCCTGTGCACACTCTCATCTCCACCTGAGATTCACTCAACCAGCCGGTGTATCTCTCTCCTGTACGCCCTCCCATCTCCACCTGTGATTCACTCAACCAGCTGGTGGATCTCTCTCCTGTACGCCCTGTCATCTCCACCTGAGATTCACTCAACCAGCCGGTATATCTCTCTCCTGTACACCCTCCCATCTCCACCTGAGATTCAGACAACCAGCCGGTATATCTCTCTTTTGTACGCCCTCTCATCTCCACCTGAGATTCACTCAACCAGCCGATATATCTCTCTCCTGTACGCCCTCTCATCTCCACCTGAGATTCACTCAACCAGCCGGTGTATCTCTCGCCTGTTCGCCCTCTCATCTCCACCTGAGATTCACTCAACCAGCCGGTGTATCTCTCCACTGTTCGCCCTCTCATCTCCACCTGAGATTCACTCAACAGCCGGTGTATCTCTCTCCTGTACGCCCTCTCATCTCCACCCGAGATTCACTCAACCTGCCGCTGTATCTCTCTCCTGTACGCCCTCTCATGTCCACCCGAGATTCACTCAGCCAGCCTGCGTATCTGTCTCCTGTACGCCCTCTCATCTCCACCCGAGATTCACTCAGCCATCCGGTGTGTCTCTCTCCTGTACGCCCTCTCCTCTCCACGTGAGATTCACTCATACAGCCGGTGTATCTCTCTCCTGTACGCCCTCTCCTCTCCACCTGAGATTCACTCAACCAGCCGGTGTGTCTTTCTCCTGTACGCCCTCTCCTCTCCACCTGAGATTCACTCAAACAGCCGCTGTCTCTCTCTCCCGTACACCCTCTCATCTCCACCTGAGATTCACTCAAGGAGCCGGTATATCTCTCTCCTGTACACACTCTCATCTCCACCTGAGATTCACTCAACCAGCTGGTATATATCTCTCCTGTACACCCCTCTCATCTCCAGCTGAGATTCAGTCAACAAGCCGGTGTATTTCTCTCCTGCACGCCCCTCCCATCTCCACCTGAGATTCACTCAACCAGCCGGTATATCTCTCTCCGGTACGCCCTCTCATCTCCACCTGAGATTCACTCGAGCAGCCGGTATATCTCACTCCTGCACACCCTCTCATCTCCACCTGAGATTCACTCGACCAGCCGGTATATCTCTCTCCGATACACCCTCTGATCTCCACCTGAGATTCACTCAACCAGCTGGTATATCTCTCTCCTGTACACCCTCTCATCTCCAGCTGAGATTCACTCTACTAGCCGGTATATCACTCTGCTGTACGCCCTCTCATTTCCAGCTGAGATTCACTCAGCCAGCCTGGTGTATCTCTCTCCTGTACGCCCTCTCATCTCCAGCTGAGATTCACTCAGCCAGCCGGTGTATCTCTCTCCTGTACGCCCTCTCATCTCCAGCTGAGATTCACTCAGGCAGCCGGTGTATCTCTCTCCTGTACGCCCTCACCTCTCCAGCTGAGATTCACTCAGCCAGCCGGTGTATCTCTCTCCTGTACGCCCTCACATCTCCACCTGAGATTCACTCAACCAGCCGGTGTATCTCTCTCCTGTACGCTTTCTCATCTCCACCCGAGATTCACTCAACCAGCCGCTGTATCTCTCTCCTGTACGCCCTGTCATCTCCACCCGAGATTCACTCAACCAGCCTGTGTATCTGTCTCCTGTACGCCCTCTCATCTCTACCTGAGATTCACTCGACCAGCCGCTGTATCTCTCTCCTGTACGCCCTGTCATCTCCACCCGAGATTCACTCAACCAGCCTGTGATTCTGTCTCCCGTACACCCTCTCATCTCCACCTGAGATTCACTCAAGGAGCCGGTATATCTCTCTCCAGTACACCCTCTCAACTCCACCTGAGATGCTGACAACCAGCCGGTATATCTCCCTCCTGTACACCCTCTCATCTCCACCTGAGATTCACTCAGCCAGCCGGTATATCTCACTCCTGTACACCCGCTCATGTCCATCTGAGATTCACTCAACCAGCCGGTATATCTCTCTCCTGTACACACTCTCATCTCCACCTGAGATTCACTAAACCAGCCGGTGTATCTCTCTCCTGTACGCCCTCCCATCTCCACCTGTGATTCACTCAACCAGCTGGTGGATCTCTCTCCTGTACGCCCTGTCATCTCCACCTGTGATTCACTCAACCAGCCGGTATATCTCTCTCCAGTACACCCTCTCAACTCCACCTGAGATGCTGACAACCAGCCGGTATATGTTTCTCCTGTACACCCTCTCATCTCCACCTGAGATTCACTCAACCAGCCGGTATATCTCTCTCCTGTACACACTCTCATCTCCACCTGAGATTCACTCAACCAGCCGGTGTATCTCTCTCCTGTACGCCCTCCCATCTCCACCTGTGATTCACTCAACCAGCTGGTGGATCTCTCTCCTGTACGCCCTGTCATCTCCACCTGAGATTCACTCAACCAGCCGGTATATCTCTCTCCTGTACACCCTCTCATCTCCACGTGAGATTCACTCAATCAGCCGGTATATCTCTCTCCTGTACACCCTCCCATCTCCACCTGAGATTCAGACAACCAGCCGGTATATCTCTCTTTTGTACGCCCTCTCATCTCCACCTGAGATTCACTCAACCAGCCGATATATCTCTCTCCTGTACGCCCTCTCATCTCCACCTGAGATTCACTCAACCAGCCGGTGTATCTCTCGCCTGTTCGCCCTCTCATCTCCACCTGAGATTCACTCAACCAGCCGGTGTATCTCTCCACTGTTCGCCCTCTCATCTCCACCTGAGATTCACTCAACCAGCCGGTGTATCTCTCTCCTGTACGCCCTCTCATCTCCACCCGAGATTCACTCAACCTGCCGCTGTATCTCTCTCCTGTACGCCCTCTCATGTCCACCCGAGATTCACTCAGCCAGCCTATGTATCTGTCTCCTGTACGCCCTCTCATCTCCACCCGAGATTCACTCAGCCATCCGGTGTGTCTCTCTCCTGTACGCCCTCTCCTCTCCACGTGAGATTCACTCATACAGCCGGTGTATCTCTCTCCTGTACGCCCTCTCCTCTCCACCTGAGATTCACTCAACCAGCCGGTGTATCTCTCACCTGTACGCCCTCACATCTCCACCTGAGATTCACTCAACCAGCCGGTATATCTCTCTCCTGTACACCATCTCATCTCCACCCTAGATTCACTCAAGCAGCCGGTATATCTCTCTCCTGTACACCCTCTCATCTCCATCTGAGATTCACTCAACCAGCCGGTACATCTCAATCCTATACACCCTCTCATCACCACCTGAGATTTACTCAACCAGCCGGTATATCTCACTCCTGTACACCCTCTCATCTCCATCTGAGATTCACTCAACCAGCCGGTATATCTCTCTCCTGTACACCCTCTGATCTCCACCTCAGATTGACTCAATCAGCCGGTATATCTCTCTCCTGCACAGCTTCCCATCTCCACCTGAGATTCACTCAACCAGCTGGAATATCTCTCTCCTGTGCACCGTCTCATCTCCACCTAAGGTTCACTCAACCAGCCGGTATATTTCTCTTCCGTACGCCCTCTCATCTCCACCCGAGATTCACTCAACCAGCCTGTGTATCTGTCTCCTGTACGCCCTCTCATCTACACCCGAGATTCACTCAAGCAGCCGGTATATCTCTCTCCTGTAAGCCCTCTCATCTCCACCTGAGATTCACTCAACCAACTGGTATATCTCTCTCCTGTACACCCTCTCATCTCCACCTGAGATTCACTCAACCAGCCGGAGTATCTCTCTCCTGTACGCCCTCTCATCTCCACCTGAGATTCACTCAACCAGCTGATGTATCTCTCCCCTGTTCGCTCTGTCATCTCCACCTGAGATTCACTCAAACCAGCCGGTGTATCTCTCTCCTGTACGCCCTCTCATCTCCACCCGAGATTCACTTAACCAGCTGCTGTATCTCTCTCCTGTACGCCCTCTCATCTCCACCCGAGATTCACTCAACCAGCCTGTGTATCTGTCTCCTGTACGCCCTCTCATCTCCACCCGAGATTCACTCAAGCAGCCGGTATATCTCTCTCCTGTACAGTCTCTCATCTCCACCTGAGAATCACTCGACCAGCTGGTATACCTTGCTCCCGTACACCCTCTCATCTCCACCTGAGATTCACTCAAGGAGCCGGTATATCTCTCTCCAGTACACCCTCTCATCTCCACCTGAGATTCTGACAACCAGCCACTATATCTCTCTCCTGTACACACTCTCATCTCCACCTGAGATTCACTCAACCAGCCGGTGTATATCTGTCCTGTACGCCCTCTCATCTCCAGCTGAGATTCACGCAGCCAGCCGGTGTGTCTCGCTCCTGTACACCCTCTCCTCTCCACCTGAGATTCTGACAACCAGCCGGTATATCTCACTCCTGTACACCCTCTCATCTCCATCTGAGATTCACTCAACCAGCCGGTATATCTCTCTCCTGTACGCCCTCTCATCTCCACCTGAGATTCACTCAACCAGCCGGTATATCCCTCTCCTGTACACCCTCTCATCTCCACCTCAGATTGACTCAACCAGCCAGTATATCTTTCTCCTGTATGCCCTCTCATCTCCACCTGGGTTTAACTCAACCAGCCAGAATATCTCTCTCCTGTACACCCTCTCATCTCCACCTGTGATTCACTCAACCAGCTGATGTATCTCTCCCCTGTTCGCCCTCTCATCTCCACCTGAGATTCACTCAAACCAGCCGGTGTATCTCTCTCCTGTACGCCCTCTCATCTCCACCCGAGATTCACTCAACCAGCCGCTGTATCTCTCTCCTGTACACCCTCTCATCTCCACCTGAGATTCACTCAACAAGCCGGTATATCTCAATCCAATACATCCTATTCATCACCACCTGAGATTTACTCTACCAGCCGGTATATCTCACTCCTGTACACCCTCTCATCTCCATCTGAGATTCACTCAACCAGCCGGTATATCTCTCTCCTGTACACCCTCTCATCTCCACCTCAGTTTGACTCAATCAGCCGGTATATCTCTCTCCTGCACAGCTTCCCATCTCCACCTGAGATTCACTCAACCAGCTGGAACATCTCTCTCCTGTTCACCGTCTCATCTCCACCTAAGATTCACTCAACCAGCCGGTATATTTCTCTTCCGTACGCCCTCTCATCTCCACCCGAGATTCACTCAACCAGCCTGTGTATCTGTCTACTGTACGCCCTCTCATCTCCACCCGAGATTCACTCAAGCAGCCGGTATATCTCTCTCCTGTAAGCCCTCTCATCTCCACCTGAGATTCCCTCGACCAGCTGTTATACCTTGCTCCCGTACACCCTCTCATCTCCACCTGAGATTCACTCAACCAGCCGGTATGTCTCTCCCCTGTACACCTTCTCATCTCCACCTGGGATTCACTCAAACAGCCGGTGTATCTCTCTCCTGTACGCCCTCTCATCTCCACCTGAGATTCACTCAACCAGCTGATGTATCTCTCCCCTGTTCGCTCTGTCATCTCCACCTGAGATTCACTCAAACCAGCCGGTGTATCTCTCTCCTGTACGCCCTCTCATCTCCACCCGAGATTCACTTAACCAGCCGCTGTATCTCTCTCCTGTACGCACTCTCATCTCCACCCGAGATTAACTCAACCAGCCTGTGTATCTGTCTCCTGTACGCCCTCTCATCTCCACCCGAGAATCACTCAAGCAGCCGGTATATGTCTCTCCTGTACAGTCTCTCATCTCCACCTGAGAATCACTCGACCAGCCGGTATGTCTCTCCCCTGTACGCCCTCTCATCTCCACCTGAGATTCACTCAACCAGCCTGTGTATCTGTCTACTGTACGCCCTCTCATCTCCACCCGAGATTCACTCAAACAGCCGGTGTATCTCTCTCCTGTACGCCCTCTCATCTCCACCTGAGATTCACTCAACCAGCCGCTGTATCACTCTCCTGTACGCCCTCTCATCTCCACCCGAGATTCACTCAAGCAGCCGGTATATCTCTCTCCTGTAAACCCTCTCATCTCCACCTGAGATTCACTCGACCAGCTGGTATACCTTGGCCCGTACACCCTCTCATCTCCACCTGAGTTGAACTCAAGGAGCCGGTATATCTCTCTCCTGTACACCCTCTCATCTCCACCTGAGATTCCCTCGACCAGCTGTTATACCTTGCTCCCGTACACCCTCTCATCTCCACCTGAGATTCACTCAACCAGCTGGTATGTCTCTCCCCTGTACGCCCTCTCATCTCCACCTGAGATTCACTCAACCAGCTGGTATATCTCTCTCCTGTACACCCTCTCATCTCCACCTGAGATTCACTCAACCAGCCGGTGTATCTCTCTCCTGTACACCTTCTCATCTCCACCTGGGATTCACTCAAACAGCCGGTGTATCTCTCTCCTGTACGCCCTCTCATCTCCACCTGAGATTCACTCAACCAGCTGATGTATCTCTCCCCTGTTCGCTCTGTCATCTCCACCTGAGATTCACTCAAACCAGCCGGTGTATCTCTCTCCTGTACGCCCTCTCATCTCCACCCGAGATTCACTTAACCAGCCGCTGTATCTCTCTCCTGTACGCCCTCTCATCTCCACCCGAGATTCACTCAACCAGCCTGTGTATCTGTCTCCTGTACGCCCTCTCATCTCCACCCGAGATTCACTCAAGCAGCCGGTATATCTCTCTCCTGTACAGTCTCTCATCTCCACCTGAGAATCACTCGACCAGCCGGTATGTCTCTCCCCTGTACGCCCTCTCATCTCCACCTGAGATTCACTCAACCAGCTGGTATATCTCTCTCCTGTACACCCTCTCATATCCACCTGAGATTCACTCAGCCAGCCGGTGTATCTCTCTCCTGTACACACTCTCATCTCCACCTGGGATTCACTCAACCAGCTGATGTATCTCTCCCCTGTTCGCCCTCTCATCTCCACCTGAGATTCACTCAAACCAGCCGGTGTATCTCTCTCCTGTACGCTCTCTCATCTCCACCCGAGATTCACTCAACCAGCCGCTGTATCTCTCTCCTGTACGCCCTCTCATCTCCACCTGAGATTCACTCAAGCTGCCGGTATATCTCTCTCCTGTACACCCTCTCATCTCCACCTGAGATTCACTCAAGCTGCCGGTATATCTCTCTCCTGTACACCCTCTTATCTTCACCTGAGATTCTGACAACCAGCCGGTGTATTTCTGTCCTGTACACCCTCTCACTCCACCTGAGATTCATTCAACCAGCCGGTATATCTCTCTCATTTACGCCCTCTCATCTCCACCTGAGATTCTGACAACCAGCCGGTGTATTTCTCTCCTGTACACCCTCTCATCTCCACCTGAGATTCATTCAACCAGCCGGTATATCTCTCTCATTTACGCCCTCTCATCTCCACCTGAGATTCACTCGACCAGCCGGTATATCTCACTCCTGTACACCCTCTCATCTCCACCTGAGATTCACTCCACCAGCCGGTATATCTCTCTCCTATACACCCTCTCATCTCCACCTGAGATTCACTCAACCAACCGGTATATCTCTCTCCTGTACACCCTCTCATCTCCACCTGAGATTCACTCAACCAGCCGGTGTATCTCTCTCCTGTACGCCCTCTCATCTCCCCCTGAGATTCACTCAACCAGCCGGTATATCTCTCTCCTGTACACCCTCTCATCTCCACCTCAGATTCACTCAATCAGCCGGTATATCTCTCTCCTGTATACCCTCCCATCTCCACCTGAGATTCACTCAACCAGCCGGAATACCTCTCTCCTGTACACCGTCTCATCTCCACCTGAGATTCACTCAACCAGCCGGTATATCTCTCTCCTGTACACCCTCTCATCTAAACCTGTGATTCTGACAACCAGCCAGTATATCTCTCTCCTGTACACCCTCACATCTCCACCTGAGATTCACTCAACCAGCCGGTATATCTCTCTCCTGTACACCCTCTCATCTCCAACTGAGATTCACTCAACCAGTCGGTGTATCTCTCTCCTGTACGCCCTCTCATCTCCACTTGAGATTCACTCAAACAGCCGGTGTATCTCTCTCCTGTACGCCCTCTCATCTCCACCTGAGATTCACTCAACCAGCCGCTGTATCACTCTCCTGTACGCCCTCTCATCTCCACCCGAGATTCACTCAAGCAGCCGGTATATCTCTCTCCTGTAAACCCTCTCATCTCCACCTGAGATTCACTCGACCAGCTGGTATACCTTGGCCCGTACACCCTCTCATCTCCACCTGAGTTGAACTCAAGGAGCCGGTATATCTCTCTCCTGCACACCCTCTCATCTCCACCTGAGATTCTGACAACCAGCCGCTATATCTCTCTCCTGTACACCCTCTCATCTCCACCTGAGATTCCCTCGACCAGCTGTTATACCTTGCTCCCGTACACCCTCTCATCTCCACCTGAGATTCACTCAACCAGCTGGTATGTCTCTCCCCTGTACGCCCTCTCATCTCCACCTGAGATTCACTCAACCAGCTGGTATATCTCTCTCCTGTACACCCTCTCATCTCCACCTGAGATTCACTCAACCAGCCGGTGTATCTCTCTCCTGTACACCTTCTCATCTCCACCTGGGATTCACTCAAACAGCCGGTGTATCTCTCTCCTGTCGCCCTCTCATCTCCACCTGAGATTCACTCAACCAGCTGATGTATCTCTCCCCTGTTCGCTCTGTCATCTCCACCTGAGATTCACTCAAACCAGCCGGTGTATCTCTCTCCTGTACGCCCTCTCATCTCCACCCGAGAGTCACTTAACCAGCCGCTGTATCTCTCTCCTGTACGCCCTCTCATCTCCACCCGAGATTCACTCAACCAGCCTGTGTATCTGTCTCCTGTACGCCCTCTCATCTCCACCAGAGATTCACTCAAGCAGCCGGTATATCTCTCTCCTGTACAGTCTCTCATCTCCACCTGACAATCACTCGACCAGCCGGTATGTCTCTCCCCTGTACGCCCTCTCATCTCCACCTGAGATTCACTCAACCAGCTGGTATATCTCTCTCCTGTACACCCTCTCATATCCACCTGAGATTCACTCAGCCAGCCGGTGTATCTCTCTCCTGTACACACTCTCATCTCCACCTGGGATTCACTCAACCAGCTGGTATATCTCTCTCCTGTACACCCTCTCATATCCACCTGAGATTCACTCAGCCAGCCGGTGTATCTCTCTCCTGTACACACTCTCATCTCCACCTGGGATTCACTCAACCAGCTGATGTATCTCTCCCCTGTTCGCCCTCTCATCTCCACCTGAGATTCACTCAAACCAGCCGGTGTATCTCTCTCCTGTACGCTCTCTCATCTCCACCCGAGATTCACTCAACCAGCCGCTGTATCTCTCTCCTGTACGCCCTCTCATCTCCACCTGAGATTCACTCAAGCTGCCGGTATATCTCTCTCCTGTACACCCTCTCATCTCCACCTGAGATTCACTCAAGCTGCCGGTATATCTCTCTCCTGTACACCCTCTTATCTTCACCTGAGATTCTGACAACCAGCCGGTGTATTTCTGTCCTGTACACCCTCTCACTCCACCTGAGATTCATTCAACCAGCCGGTATATCTCTCTCATTTACGCCCTCTCATCTCCACCTGAGATTCTGACAACCAGCCGGTGTATTTCTCTCCTGTACACCCTCTCATCTCCACCTGAGATTCATTCAACCAGCCGGTATATCTCTCTCATTTACGCCCTCTCATCTCCACCTGAGATTCACTCGACCAGCCGGTATATCTCACTCCTGTACACCCTCTCATCTCCACCTGAGATTCACTCCACCAGCCGGTATATCTCTCTCCTATACACCCTCTCATCTCCACCTGAGATTCACTCAACCAACCGGTATATCTCTCTCCTGTACACCCTCTCATCTCCACCTGAGATTCACTCAACCAGCCGGTGTATCTCTCTCCTGTACGCCCTCTCATCTCCCCCTGAGATTCACTCAACCAGCCGGTATATCTCTCTCCTGTACACCCTCTCATCTCCACCTCAGATTCACTCAATCAGCCGGTATATCTCTCTCCTGTATACCCTCCCATCTCCACCTGAGATTCACTCAACCAGCCGGAATACCTCTCTCCTGTACACCGTCTCATCTCCACCTGAGATTCACTCAACCAGCCGGTATATCTCTCTCCTGTACACCCTCTCATCTAAACCTGTGATTCTGACAACCAGCCAGTATATCTCTCTCCTGTACACCCTCACATCTCCACCTGAGATTCACTCAACCAGCCGGTATATCTCTCTCCTGTACACCCTCTCATCTCCAACTGAGATTCACTCAACCAGTCGGTGTATCTCTCTCCTGTACGCCCTCTCATCTCCACTTGAGATTCACTCAAACAGCCGGTGTATCTCTCTCCTGTACGCCCTCTCATCTCCACCTGAGATTCACTCAACCAGCCGCTGTATCACTCTCCTGTACGCCCTCTCATCTCCACCCGAGATTCACTCAAGCAGCCGGTATATCTCTCTCCTGTAAACCCTCTCATCTCCACCTGAGATTCACTCGACCAGCTGGTATACCTTGGCCCGTACACCCTCTCATCTCCACCTGAGTTGAACTCAAGGAGCCGGTATATCTCTCTCCTGCACACCCTCTCATCTCCACCTGAGATTCTGACAACCAGCCGCTATATCTCTCTCCTGTACACCCTCTCATCTCCACCTGAGATTCCCTCGACCAGCTGTTATACCTTGCTCCCGTACACCCTCTCATCTCCACCTGAGATTCACTCAACCAGCTGGTATGTCTCTCCCCTGTACGCCCTCTCATCTCCACCTGAGATTCACTCAACCAGCTGGTATATCTCTCTCCTGTACACCCTCTCATCTCCACCTGAGATTCACTCAACCAGCCGGTGTATCTCTCTCCTGTACACCTTCTCATCTCCACCTGGGATTCACTCAAACAGCCGGTGTATCTCTCTCCTGTCGCCCTCTCATCTCCACCTGAGATTCACTCAACCAGCTGATGTATCTCTCCCCTGTTCGCTCTGTCATCTCCACCTGAGATTCACTCAAACCAGCCGGTGTATCTCTCTCCTGTACGCCCTCTCATCTCCACCCGAGAGTCACTTAACCAGCCGCTGTATCTCTCTCCTGTACGCCCTCTCATCTCCACCCGAGATTCACTCAACCAGCCTGTGTATCTGTCTCCTGTACGCCCTCTCATCTCCACCAGAGATTCACTCAAGCAGCCGGTATATCTCTCTCCTGTACAGTCTCTCATCTCCACCTGACAATCACTCGACCAGCCGGTATGTCTCTCCCCTGTACGCCCTCTCATCTCCACCTGAGATTCACTCAACCAGCTGGTATATCTCTCTCCTGTACACCCTCTCATATCCACCTGAGATTCACTCAGCCAGCCGGTGTATCTCTCTCCTGTACACACTCTCATCTCCACCTGGGATTCACTCAACCAGCTGATGTATCTCTCCCCTGTTCGCCCTCTCATCTCCACCTGAGATTCACTCAAACCAGCCGGTGTATCTCTCTCCTGTACGCTCTCTCATCTCCACCCGAGATTCACTCAACCAGCCGCTGTATCTCTCTCCTGTACGCCCTCTCATCTCCACCTGAGATTCACTCAAGCTGCCGGTATATCTCTCTCCTGTACACCCTCTCATCTTCACCTGAGATTCACTCAAGCTGCCGGTATATCTCTCTCCTGTACACCCTCTCATCTTCACCTGAGATTCTGACAACCAGCCGGTGTATTTCTGTCCTGTACACCCTCTCACTCCACCTGAGATTCATTCAACCAGCCGGTATATCTCTCTCATTTACGCCCTCTCATCTCCACCTGAGATTCTGACAACCAGCCGGTGTATTTCTCTCCTGTACACCCTCTCATCTCCACCTGAGATTCATTCAACCAGCCGGTATATCTCTCTCATTTACGCCCTCTCATCTCCACCTGAGATTCACTCGACCAGCCGGTATATGTCACTCCTGTACACCCTCTCATCTCCACCTGAGATTCACTCCACCAGCCGGTATATCTCTCTCCTATACACCCTCTCATCTCCACCTGAGATTCACTCAACCAACCGGTATATCTCTCTCCTGTACACCCTCTCATCTCCACCTGAGATTCACTCAACCAGCCGGTGTATCTCTCTCCTGTACGCCCTCTCATCTCCCCCTGAGATTCACTCAACCAGCCAGTATATCTCTCTCCTGTACACCCTCTCATCTCCACCTCAGATTCACTCAATCAGCCGGTATATCTCTCTCCTGTATACCCTCCCATCTCCACCTGAGATTCACTCAACCAGCCGGAATATCTCTCTCCTGTACACCGTCTCATCTCCACCTGAGATTCACTCAACCAGCCGGTATATCTCTCTCCTGTACACCCTCTCATCTAAACCTGTGATTCTGACAACCAGCCAGTATATCTCTCTCCTGTACACCCTCACATCTCCACCTGAGATTCACTCAACCAGCCGGTATATCTCTCTCCTGTACACCCTCTCATCTCCAACTGAGATTCACTCAACCAGTCGGTGTATCTCTCTCCTGTACGCCCTCTCATCTCCACTTGAGATTCACTCAAACAGCCGGTGTATCTCTCTCCTGTACGCCCTCTCATCTCCACCTGAGATTCACTCAACCAGCCGCTGTATCACTCTCCTGTACGCCCTCTCATCTCCACCCGAGATTCACTCAAGCAGCCGGTATATCTCTCTCCTGTAAACCCTCTCATCTCCACCTGAGATTCACTCGACCAGCTGGTATACCTTGGCCCGTACACCCTCTCATCTCCACCTGAGTTGAACTCAAGGAGCCGGTATATCTCTCTCCTGTACACCCTCTCATCTCCACCTGAGATTCTGACAACCAGCCGCTATATCTCTCTCCTGTACACCCTCTCATCTCCACCTGAGATTCACTCAGCCACCCGGTGTATATCTCTCCTGTACGCCCTCGCATCTCCAGCTGAGATTCACTCAGCCAGCCGGTGTGTCTTTCTCCTGTACGCCCTCTCCTCTCCACCTGAGATTCACTCAAACAGCCGCTGTCTCTCTCTCCCGTACACCCTCTCATCTCCACCTGAGATTCACTCAAGGAGCCGGTATATCTCTCTCCTGTACACACTCTCATCTCCACCTGAGATTCACTCAACCAGCCGGAATATATCTGTCCTGTAAACCCTCTCATCTCCACCTGAGATTCAGTCAACAAGCCGGTGTATTTCTCTCCTGCACGCCCTCCCATCTCCACCTGAGATTCACTCAACCAGCCGGTATATCTCTCTCCGGTATGCCCTCTCATCTCCACCTGAGATTCACTCGAGCAGCCGGTATATCTCACTCCTGCACACCCTCTCATCTCCACCTGAGATTCACTCGACCAGCCGGTATATCTGTCTCCGATACACCCTCTGATCTCCACCTGAGATTCACTCAACCAGCTGGTATATCTCTCTCCTGTACACCCTCTCATCTCCAGCTGAGATTCACTCTACTAGCCGGTATATCACTCTGCTGTACGCCCTCTCATTTCCAGCTGAGATTCACTCAGCCAGCCTGGTGTATCTCTCTCCTGTACGCCCTCTCATCTCCAGCTGAGATTCACTCAGCCAGCCGGTGTATCTCTCTCCTGTACGCCCTCTCATCTCCAGCTGAGATTCACTCAGGCAGCCGGTGTATCTCTCTCCTGTACGCCCTCTCCTCTCCAGCTGAGATTCACTCAGCCAGCCGGTGTATCTCTCTCCTGTACGCCCTCACATCTCCACCTGAGATTCACTCAACCAGCCGGTGTATCTCTCTCCTGTACGCTTTCTCATCTCCACCCGAGATTCACTCAACCAGCCGCTGTATCTCTCTCCTGTACGCCCTGTCATCTCCACCCGAGATTCACTCAACCAGCCTGTGTATCTCTCTCCTGTACGCTTTCTCATCTCCACCCGAGATTCACTCAACCAGCCGCTGTATCTCTCTCCTGTACGCCCTGTCATCTCCACCCGAGATTCACTCAACCAGCCTGTGTATCTGTCTCCTGTACGCCCTCTCATCTCTACCTGAGATTCACTCGACCAGCCGCTGTATCTCTCTCCTGTACGCCCTGTCATCTCCACCCGAGATTCACTCAACCAGCCTGTGATTCTGTCTCCCGTACACCCTCTCATCTCCACCTGAGATTCACTCAAGGAGCCGGTATATCTCTCTCCAGTACACCCTCTCAACTCCACCTGAGATGCTGACAACCAGCCGGTATATCTCCCTCCTGTACACCCTCTCATCTCCACCTGAGATTCACTCAGCCAGCCGGTATATCTCACTCCTGTACACCCTCTCATGTCCATCTGAGATTCACTCAACAAGCAGGTATATCTCTCTCCTGTACACACTCTCATCTCCACCTGAGATTCACTCAACCAGCCGGTGTATCTCTCTCCTGTACGCCCTCCCATCTCCACCTGTGATTCACTCAACCAGCCGGTGTATCTCTCTCCTGTACGCCCTGTCATCTCCACCTGAGATTCACTCAACCAGCCGGTATATCTCTCTCCAGTACACCCTCTCAACTCCACCTGAGATGCTGACAACCAGCCGGTATATGTTTCTCCTGTACACCCTCTCATCTCCACCTGAGATTCACTCAGGCAGCCGGTATATCTCACTCCTGTACACCCTCTCATGTCCATCTGAGATTCACTCAACCAGCCGGTATATCTCTCTCCTGTGCACACTCTCATCTCCACCTGAGATTCACTCAACCAGCCGGTGTATCTCTCTCCTGTACGCCCTCCCATCTCCACCTGTGATTCACTCAACCAGCTGGTGGATCTCTCTCCTGTACGCCCTGTCATCTCCACCTGAGATTCACTCAACCAGCCGGTATATCTCTCTCCTGTACACCCTCTCATCTCCACGTGAGATTCACTCAATCAGCCGGTATATCTCTCTCCTGTATACCCTCCCATCTCCACCTGAGATTCAGACAACCAGCCGGTATATCTCTCTTTTGTACGCCCTCTCATCTCCACCTGAGATTCACTCAACCAGCCGATATATCTCTCTCCTGTACGCCCTCTCATCTCCACCTGAGATTCACTCAAGGAGCCGGTATATCTCTCTCCAGTACACCCTCTCATCTCCACCTGAGATTCTGACAACCAGCCACTATATCTCTCTCCTGTACACACTCTCATCTCCACCTGAGATTCACTCAACCAGCCGGTATATCTCTCTCCTGTAGGCCCTCTCATCTCCAGCTGAGATTCACTCAGCCAGCCGGTGTATCTGTCTCCTGTACACCCTCTCATCTCCAGCTGAGATTCAGTCAGCCAGCCTGTGTATCTCTCTCGTGTACGCCCTCTCATCTCCAGCTAGATACACTCAGCCACCCAGTGTATCGCTCTCCTGTACGCCCTCTCATCTCCAGCTGAGATTCACTCAGCCAGCCGGTGTATCTCTCTCCTGTAGGCCCTCTCATCTCCAGCTGAGATTCACTCAGCCAGCCGGTGTATCTGTCTCCTGTACACCCTCTCATCTCCAGCTGAGTTTCAGTCAGCCAGCCTGTGTATCTCTCTCGTGTACGCCCTCTCATCTCCAGCTAGATACACTCAGCCACCCAGTGTATCGCTCTCCTGTACACCCTCTCCTCTCCACCTGAGATTCTGACAACCATCCGGTATATATTTCTCCTGTACACCCTCTCACCTCCACCTGAGATTCGCTCAACCAGCCGGTATATCTCAATCCTATACACCCTCTCATCACCACCTGAGATTTACTCAACCAGCCGGTATATCTCACTCCTGTACACCCTCTCATCTCCATCTGAGATTCACTCAACCAGCCGGTGTATCTCTCTCCTGTACGCCCTCTCATCTCCCCCTGAGATTCACTCAACCAGCCGGTGTATCTCTCCACTGTTCGCCCTCTCATCTCCACCTGAGATTCACTCAACCAGCCGGTGTATCTCTCTCCTGTACGCCCTCTCATCTCCACCCGAGATTCACTCAACCTGCCGCTGTATCTCTCTCCTGTACGCCCTCTCATGTCCACCCGAGATTCACTCAGCCAGCCTGTGTATCTGTCTCCTGTACGCCCTCTCATCTCCACCCGAGATTCACTCAGCCAGCCGGTGTGTCTCTCTCCTGTACGCCCTCTCCTCTCCACGTGAGATTCACTCATACAGCCGGTGTATCTCTCTCCTGTACGCCCTCTCCTCTCCACCTGAGATTCACTCAACCAGCCGGTGTATCTCTCACCTGTACGCCCTCACATCTCCACCTGAGATTCACTCAACCAGCCGGTATATCTCTCTCCTGTACACCATCTCATCTCCACCCTAGATTCACTCAAGCAGCCGGTATATCTCTCTCCTGTACACCCTCTCATCTCCACCTGAGATTCACTCAACCAGCCGGTATATCTCAATCCTATACACCCTCTCATCACCACCTGAGATTTACTCAACCAGCCGGTATATCTCACTCCTGTACACCCTCTCATCTCCATCTGAGATTCACTCAACCAGCCGGTATATCTCTCTCCTGTACACCCTCTGATCTCCACCTCAGATTGACTCAATCAGCCGGTATATCTCTCTCCTGCACAGCTTCCCATCTCCACCTGAGATTCACTCAACCAGCTGGAATATCTCTCTCCTGTGCACCGTCTCATCTCCACCTATGGTTCACTCAACCAGCCGGTATATTTCTCTTCCGTACGCCCTCTCATCTCCACCCGAGATTCACTCAACCAGCCTGTGTATCTGTCTCCTGTACGCCCTCTCATCTACACCCGAGATTCACTCAAGCAGCCGGTATATCTCTCTCCTGTAAGCCCTCTCATCTCCACCTGAGATTCACTCAACCAACTGGTATATCTCTCTCCTGTACACCCTCTCATCTCCACCTGAGATTCACTCAACCAGCCGGAGTATCTCTCTCCTGTACGCCCTCTCATCTCCACCTGAGATTCACTCAACCAGCTGATGTATCTCTCCCCTGTTCGCTCTGTCATCTCCACCTGAGATTCACTCAAACCAGCCGGTGTATCTCTCTCCTGTACGCCCTCTCATCTCCACCCGAGATTCACTTAACCAGCTGCTGTATCTCTCTCCTGTACGCCCTCTCATCTCCACCCGAGATTCACTCAACAAGCCTGTGTATCTGTCTCCTGTACGCCCTCTCATCTCCACCCGAGATTCACTCAAGCAGCCGGTATATCTGTCTCCTGTACAGTCTCTCATCTCCACCTGAGAATCACTCGACCAGCTGGTATACCTTGCTCCCGTACACCCTCTCATCTCCACCTGAGATTCACTCAAGGAGCCGGTATATCTCTCTCCAGTACACCCTCTCATCTCCACCTGAGATTCTGACAACCAGCCACTATATCTCTCTCCTGTACACACTCTCATCTCCACCTGAGATTCACTCAACCAGCCGGTATATCTCTCTCCTGTAGGCCCTCTCATCTCCAGCTGAGATTCACTCAGCCAGCCGGTGTATCTCTCTCCTGTACACCCTCTCATCTCCAGCTGAGATTCAGTCAGCCAGCCTGTGTATCTCTCTCGTGTACGCCCTCTCATCTCCAGCTAGATACACTCAGCCACCCAGTGTATCGCTCTCCTGTACGCCCTCTCATCTCCAGCTGAGATTCACTCAGCCAGTCGGTGTATCTCTCTCTTGTACGCCCTCTCATCTCCAGCTGAGATTCACTCAGCCAGCCGGTGTATCTCTCTCCTGTACTCCCGCTCATCTCCAGCTGAGATTCACTCAGCCACCCGGTGTATATCTCTCGTGTACGCCCTCTCATCTCCAGCTGAGATTCACGCAGCCAGCCGGTGTGTCTCGCTGCTGTACACCCTCTCCTCTCCACCTGAGATTCTGACAACCATCCGGTATATATTTCTCCTGTACACCCTCTCACCTCCACCTGAGATTCGCTCAACCAGCCGGTATATCTCAATCCTATACACCCTCTCATCACCACCTGAGATTTACTCAACCAGCCGGTATATCTCACTGCTGTACACCCTCTCATCTCCATCTGAGATTCACTCAACCAGCCGGTGTATCTCTCTCCTGTACGCCCTCTCATCTCCCCCTGAGATTCACTCAACCAGCCAGAATATCTCTCTCCTGTACACCCTCTCATCTCCACCTCAGATTCACTCAATCAGCCGGTATATCTCTCTCCTGTATACCCTCCCATCTCCACCTGAGATTCACTCAACCAGCCGGAATATCTCTCTCCTGTACACCGTCTCATCTCCACCTGAGATTCACACAACCAGCCGGTATATCTCTCTCCTGTACACCCTCTCATCTAAACCTGTGATTCTGACAACCAGCCAGTATATCTCTCTCCTGTACACCCTCACATCTCCACCTGACATTCACTCAACCAGCCGGTATATCTCTCTCCTGTATACCCTCCCATCTCCACCTGAGATTCACTCAACCAGCCGGAATATCTCTCTCCTGTACACCGTCTCATCTCCACCTGAGATTCACTCAACCAGCCGGTATATCTCTCTCCTGTACACCCTCTCATCTAAACCTGTGATTCTGACAACCAGCCAGTATATCTCTCTCCTGTACACCCTCACATCTCCACCTGAGATTCACTCAACCAGCCGGTATATCTCTCTCCTGTACACCCTCTCATCTCCAACTGAGATTCACTCAAGCAGTCGGTGTATCTCTCTCCTGTACGCCCTCTCATCTCCACTTGAGATTCACTCAAACAGCCGGTGTATCTCTCTCCTGTACGCCCTCTCATCTCCACCTGAGATTCACTCAACCAGCCGCTGTATCACTCTCCTGTACGCCCTCTCATCTCCACCCGAGATTCACTCAAGCAGCCGGTATATCTCTCTCCTGTAAACCCTCTCATCTCCACCTGAGATTCACTCGACCAGCTGGTATACCTTGGCCCGTACACCCTCTCATCTCCACCTGAGTTGAACTCAAGGAGCCGGTATATCTCTCTCCTGTACACCCTCTCATCTCCACCTGAGATTCTGACAACCAGCCGCTATATCTCTCTCCTGTACACCCTCTCATCTCCACCTGAGATTCACTCAGCCACCCGGTGTATATCTCTCCTGTACGCCCTCGCATCTCCAGCTGAGATTCACTCAGCCAGCCGGTGTGTCTTTCTCCTGTACGCCCTCTCCTCTCCACCTGAGATTCACTCAAACAGCCGCTGTCTCTCTCTCCCGTACACCCTCTCATCTCCACCTGAGATTCACTCAAGGAGCCGGTATATCTCTCTCCTGTACACACTCTCATCTCCACCTGAGATTCACTCAACCAGCCGGAATATATCTGTCCTGTAAACCCTCTCATCTCCACCTGAGATTCAGTCAACAAGCCGGTGTATTTCTCTCCTGCACGCCCTCCCATCTCCACCTGAGATTCACTCAACCAGCCGGTATATCTCTCTCCGGTACGCCCTCTCATCTCCACCTGAGATTCACTCGAGCAGCCGGTATATCTCACTCCTGCACACCCTCTCATCTCCACCTGAGATTCACTCGACCAGCCGGTATATCTCTCTCCGATACACCCTGTGATCTCCACCTGAGATTCACTCAACCAGCTGGTATATCTCTCTCCTGTACACCCTCTCATCTCCAGCTGAGATTCACTCTACTAGCCGGTATATCACTCTGCTGTACGCCCTCTCATTTCCAGCTGAGATTCACTCAGCCAGCCTGGTGTATCTCTCTCCTGTACGCCCTCTCATCTCCAGCTGAGATTCACTCAGCCAGCCGGTGTATCTCTCTCCTGTACGCCCTCTCATCTCCAGCTGAGATTCACTCAGGCAGCCGGTGTATCTCTCTCCTGTACGCCCTCTCCTCTCCAGCTGAGATTCACTCAACTAGCCGGTGTATCTCTCTCCTGTACGCTTTCTCATCTCCACCCGAGATTCACTCAACCAGCCGCTGTATCTCTCTCCTGTACGCCCTGTCATCTCCACCCGAGATTCACTCAACCAGCCTGTGTATCTCTCTCCTGTACGCTTTCTCATCTCCACCCGAGATTCACTCAACCAGCCGCTGTATCTCTCTCCTGTACGCCCTGTCATCTCCACCCGAGATTCACTCAACCAGCCTGTGTATCTGTCTCCTGTACGCCCTCTCATCTCTACCTGAGATTCACTCGACCAGCCGCTGTATCTCTCTCCTGTACGCCCTGTCATCTCCACCCGAGATTCACTCAACCAGCCTGTGATTCTGTCTCCCGTACACCCTCTCATCTCCACCTGAGATTCACACAAGGAGCCGGTATATCTCTCTCCAGTACACCCTCTCAACTCCAGCTGAGATGCTGACAACCAGCCGGTATATCTCCCTCCTGTACACCCTCTCATCTCCACCTGAGATTCACTCAGCCAGCCGGTATATCTCACTCCTGTACACCCTCTCATGTCCATCTGAGATTCACTCAACCAGCCGGTATATCTCTCTCCTGTACACACTCTCATCTCCACCTGAGATTCACTCAACCAGCCGGTGTATCTCTCTCCTGTACGCCCTCCCATCTCCACCTGTGATTCACTCAACCAGCCGGTGTATCTCTCTCCTGTACGCCCTGTCATCTCCACCTGAGATTCACTCAACCAGCCGGTATATCTCTCTCCAGTACACCCTCTCAACTCCACCTGAGATGCTGACAACCAGCCGGTATATCTCTCTTTTGTACGCCCTCTCATCTCCACCTGAGATTCACTCAACCAGCCGGTATATCTCTCTCCTGTACACCCTCTCATCTCCACGTGAGATTCACTCAATCAGTCGGTATATCTCTCTCCTGTACACCCTCCCATCTCCACCTGAGATTCAGACAACCAGCCGGTATATCTCTCTTTTGTACGCCCTCTCATCTCCACCTGAGATTCACTCAACCAGCCGATATATTCTCTCTCCTGTACGCCCTCTCATCTCCACCTGAGATTCACTCAACCAGCCGGTGTATCTCTCGCCTGTTCGCCCTCTCATCTCCACCTGAGATTCACTCAACCAGCCGGTGTATCTCTCCCCTGTTCGCCCTCTCATCTCCACCTGAGATTCACTCAACCAGCCGGTGTATCTCTCTCCTGTACGCCCTCTCATCTCCACCCGAGATTCACTCAACCTGCCGCTGTATCTCTCTCCTGTACGCCCTCTCATGTCCACCCGAGATTCACTCAGCCAGGCCTGTGTATCTGTCTCCTGTACGCCCTCTCATCTCCACCCGAGATTCACTCAGCCAGCCGGTGTGTCTCTCTCCTGTACGCCTCTCCTCTCCACGTGAGATTCACTCATACAGCCGGTGTATCTCTCTCCTGTACGCCCTCTCCTCTCCACCTGAGATTCACTCAACCAGCCGGTGTATCTCTCACCTGTACGCCCTCACATCTCCACCTGAGATTCACTCAACCAGCCGGTATATCTCTCTCCTGTACACCATCTCATCTCCACCCTAGATTCACTCAAGCAGCCGGTATATCTCTCTCCTGTACACCCTCTCATCTCCACCTGAGATTCACTCAACCAGCCGGTATATCTCAATCCTATACACCCTCTCATCACCACCTGAGATTTACTCAACCAGCCGGTATATCTCACTCCTGTACACCCTCTCATCTCCATCTGAGATTCACTCAACCAGCCGGTATATCTCTCTCCTGTACACCCTCTGATCTCCACCCGAGATTCACTCAACCAGCCTGTGTATCTGTCTCCTGTACGCCCTCTCATCTACACCCGAGATTCACTCAAGCAGCCGGTATATCTCTCTCCTGTAAGCCCTCTCATCTCCACCTGAGATTCACTCAACCAACTGGTATAGTCTCTCTCCTGTACACCCCTCTCATCTCCACCTGAGATTCACTCAACCAGCCGGAGTATCTCTCTCCCTGTACGCCCTCTCATCTCCACCTGAGATTCACTCAACCAGCTGATGTATCTCTCCCCTGTTCGCTCTGTCATCTCCACCTGAGATTCACTCAAACCAGCCGGTGTATCTCTCTCCTGTACGCCCTCTCATCTCCACCCGAGATTCACTTAACCAGCTGTTGTATCTCTCTCCTGTACGCCCTCTCATCTCCACCCGAGATTCACTCAACCAGCCTGTGTATCTGTCTCCTGTACGCCCTCTGATCTCCACCCGAGATTCACTCAAGCAGCCGGTATATCTCTCTCCTGTACAGTCTCTCATCTCCACCTGAGAATCACTCGACCAGCTGGTATACCTTGCTCCCCGTACACCCTCTCATCTCCACCTGAGATTCACTCAAGGAGCCGGTATATCTCTCTCCAGTACACCCTCTCATCTCCACCTGAGATTCTGACAACCAGCCACTATATCTCTCTCCTGTACACACTCTCATCTCCACCTGAGATTCATTCAACCAGCCGGTATATCTCTCTCCTGTAGGCCCTCTCATCTCCAGCTGAGATTCACTCAGCCAGCCGGTGTATCTCTCTCCTGTACACCTCTCATCTCCAGCTGAGATTCAGTCAGCCAGCCTGTGTATCTCTCTCGTGTACGCCCTCTCATCTCCAGCTAGATACACTCAGCCACCCAGTGTATCGCTCTCCTGTACGCCCTCTCATCTCCAGCTGAGATTCACTCAGCCAGCCGGTGTATCTCTCTCTTGTACGCCCTCTCATCTCAGCTGAGATTCACTCAGCCAGCCGGTGTATCTCTCTCCTGTACTCCCGCTCATCTCCAGCTGAGATTCACTCAGCCACCCGGTGTATATCTCTCCTGTACGCCCTCTCATCTCCAGCTGAGATTCACGCAGCCAGCCGGTGTGTCTCGCTCCTGTACACCCTCTCCTCTCCACCTGAGATTCTGACAACCATCCGGTATATATTTCTCCTGTACACCCTCTCACCTCCACCTGAGATTCGCTCAACCAGCCGGTATATCTCAATCCTATACACCCTCTCATCACCACCTGAGATTTACTCAACCAGCCGGTATATCTCACTCCTGTACACCCTCTCATCTCCATCTGAGATTCACTCAACCAGCCGGTATATCTCTCTCCTGTACGCCCTCTCATCTCCACCCGAGATTCACTCAACCAGCCGCTGTATCTCTCTCCTGTACACCCTCTCATCTCCACCTGAGATTCACTCAACAAGCCGGTATATCTCAATCCAATACACCCTATTCATCACCACCTGAGATTTACTCTACGAGCCGGTATATCTCAGTCCTGTATACCCTCTCATCTCCATCTGAGATTCACTCAACCAGCCGGTATATCTCTCTCCTGTACACCCTCTCATCTCCACCCTCAGTTTGACTCAATCAGCCGGTATATCTCTCTCCTGCACAGCTTCCCATCTCCACCTGAGATTCACTCAACCAGCTGGAATATCTCTCTCCTGTTCACCGTCTCATCTCCACCTAAGATTCACTCAACCAGCCGGTATATTTCTCTTCCGTACGCCCTCTCATCTCCACCCGAGATTCCCTCGACCAGCTGTTATACCTTGCTCCCGTACACCCTCTCATCTCCACCTGAGATTCACTCAACCAGCCGGTATGTCTCTCCCCTGTACGCCCTCTCATCTCCACCTGAGATTCACTCAACCAGCTGGTATATCTCTCTCCAGTACACCCTCTCATCTCCACCTGAGATTCACTCAACCAGCCGGTGTATCTCTCTCCTGTACACCTTCTCATCTCCACCTGAGATTCACTCAGCCAGCCGGTGTATCTCTCTCCTGTACACACTCTCATCTCCACCTGGGATTCACTCAACCAGCCGGTGTATCTGTCACCTGTACACCCTCTCATCTCCACCTGAGATTCACTCAAACCAGCCGGTGTATCTCTCTCCTGTACGCTCTCTCATCTCCACCCGAGATTCACTCAACCAGCTGATGTATCTCTCCCCTGTTCGCCCTCTCATCTCCACCTGAGATTCACTCAACCAGCCGGTGTATCTCTCTCCTGTACGCCCTCTCATCTCCACCGAGATTCACTCAACCTGCCGCTGTATCTCTCTCCTGTACGCCCTCTCATGTCCACCCGAGATTCACTCAGCCAGCTGTGTATCTGTCTCCTGTACGCCCTCTCATCTCCACCCGAGATTCACTCAGCCAGCCGGTGTGTCTCTCTTCTGTACGCCCTCTCCTCTCCACGTGAGATTCACTCATACAGCCGGTGTATCTCTCTCCTGTACGCCCTCTCCTCTCCACCTGAGATTCACTCAACCAGCCGGTGTATCTCTCACCTGTACGCCCTCACATCTCCACCTGAGATTCACTCAACCAGCCGGTATATCTCTCTCCTGTACACCATCTCATCTCCACCCTAGATTCACTCAAGCAGCCGGTATATCTCTCTGCTGTACACCCTCTCATCTCCACCTGAGATTCACTCAACCAGCCGGTATATCTCAATCCTATACACCCTCTCATCACCACCTGAGATTTACTCAACCAGCCGGTATATCTCACTCCTGTACACCCTCTCATCTCCATCTGAGATTCACTCAACCAGCCGGTATATCTCTCTCCTGTACACCCTCTGATCTCCACCCGAGATTCACTCAACCAGCCTGTGTATCTGTCTCCTGTACGCCCTCTCATCTACACCCGAGATTCACTCAAGCAGCCGGTATATCTCTCTCCTGTAAGCCCTCTCATCTCCACCTGAGATTCACTCAACCAACTGGTATATGTCTCTCCTGTACACCCTCTCATCTCCACCTGAGATTCACTCAACCAGCCGGAGTATCTCTCTCCTGTACGCCCCTCTCATCTCCACCTGAGATTCACTCAACCAGCTGATGTATCTCTCCCCTGTTCGCTCTGTCATCTCCACCTGAGATTCACTCAAACCAGCCGGTGTATCTCTCTCCTGTACGCCCTCTCATCTCCACCCGAGATTCACTTAACCAGCTGCTGTATCTCTCTCCTGTACGCCCTCTCATCTCCACCCGAGATTCACTCAACCAGCCTGTGTATCTGTCTCCTGTACGCCCTCTCATCTCCACCCGAGATTCACTCAAGCAGCCGGTATATCTCTCTCCTGTACAGTCTCTCATCTCCACCTGAGAATCACTCGACCAGCTGGTATACCTTGCTCCCGTACACCCTCTCATCTCCACCTGAGATTCACTCAAGGAGCCGGTATATCTCTCTCTAGTACACCCTCTCATCTCCACCTGAGATTCTGACAACCAGCCACTATATCTCTCTCCTGTACACACTCTCATCTCCACCTGAGATTCAGTCAACCAGCCGGTATATCTCTCTCCTGTAGGCCCTCTCATCTCCAGCTAGATACACTCAGCCACCCAGTGTATCGCTCTCCTGTACGCCCTCTCATCTCCAGCTGAGATTCACTCAGCCAGCCGGTGTATCTCTCTCTTGTACGCCCTCTCATCTCCAGCTGAGATTCACTCAGCCAGCCGGTGTATCTCTCTCCTGTACTCCCGCTCATCTCCAGCTGAGATTCACTCAGCCACCCGGTGTATATCTCTCCTGTACGCCCTCTCATCTCCAGCTGAGATTCACGCAGCCAGCCGGTGTGTCTCGCTCCTGTACACCCTCTCCTCTCCACCTGAGATTCTGACAACCATCCGGTATATATTTCTCCTGTACACCCTCTCACCTCCACCTGAGATTCGCTCAACCAGCCGGTATATCTCAATCCTATACACCCTCTCATCACCACCTGAGATTCACTCAACCAGCCGGTATATCCCTCTCCTGTACACCCTCTCATCTCCACCTCAGATTGACTCAACCAGCCAGTATATCTTTCTCCTGTATGCCCTCTCATCTCCACCTGGGATTCACTCAACCAGCCAGAATATCTCTCTCCTGTACACCCTCTCATCTCCACCTGTGATTCACTCAACCAGCTGATGTATCTCTCCCCTGTTCGCCCTCTCATCTCCACCTGAGATTCACTCAAACCAGCCGGTGTATCTCTCTCCTGTACGCCCTCTCATCTCCACCCGAGATTCACTCAACCAGCCGCTGTATCTCTCTCCTGTACACCCTCTCATCTCCACCTGAGATTCACTCAACAAGCCGGTATATCTCAATCCCAATACACCCTATTCATCACCACCTGAGAATTACTCTACCAGCCGGTATATCTCACTCCTGTACACCCTCATCTCCATCTGAGATTCACTCAACCAGCCGGTATATCTCTCTCCTGTACACCCTCTCATCTCCACCTCAGTTTGACTCAATCAGCCGGTATATCTCTCTCCTGCACAGCTTCCCATCTCCACCTGAGATTCACTCAACCAGCTGGAATATCTCTCTCCTGTTCACCGTCTCATCTCCACCTAAGATTCACTCAACCAGCCGGTATATCTCTCTCCTGTACACCCTCTGATCTCCACCCGAGATTCACTCAACCAGCCTGTGTATCTGTCTCCTGTACGCCCTCTCATCTACACCGAGATTCACTCAAGCAGCCGGTATATCTCTCTCCTGTAAGCCCTCTCATCTCCACCTGAGATTCACTCAACCAACTGGTATATGTCTCTCCTGTACACCCTCTCATCTCCACCTGAGATTCACTCAACCAGCCGGAGTATCTCTCTCCTGTACGCCCTCTCATCTCCACCTGAGATTCACTCAACCAGCTGATGTATCTCTCCCCTGTTCGCTCTGTCATCTCCACCTGAGATTCACTCAAACCAGCCGGTGTATCTCTCTCCTGTACGCCCTCTCATCTCCACCCGAGATTCACTCAACAAGCCGGTATATCTCAATCCAATACACCCTATTCATCACCACCTGAGATTTACTCTACCAGCCGGTATATCTCACTCCTGTACACCCTCTCATCTCCATCTGAGATTCACTCAACCAGCCGGTATATCTCTCTCCTGTACACCCTCTCATCTCCACCTAAGTTTGACTCAATCAGCCGGTATATCTCTCTCCTGCACAGCTTCCCATCTCCACCTGAGATTCACTCAACCAGCTGGAATATCTCTCTCCTGTTCACCGTCTCATCTCCACCTAAGATTCACTCAACCAGCCGGTATATCTCTCTCCTGTACACCCTCTGATCTCCACCCGAGATTCACTCAACCAGCCTGTGTATCTGTCTCCTGTACGCCTCTCATCTACACCGAGATTCACTCAAGCAGCCGGTATATCTCTCTCCTGTAAGCCCTCTCATCTCCACCTGAGATTCACTCAACCAACTGGTATATGTCTCTCCTGTACACCCTCTCATCTCCACCTGAGATTCACTCAACCAGCCGGAGTATCTCTCTCCTGTACGCCCTCTCATCTCCACCTGAGATTCACTCAACCAGCTGATGTATCTCTCCCCTGTTCGCTCTTGTCATCTCCACCTGAGATTCACTCAAACCAGCTGGTGTATCTCTCTCCTGTACGCCCTCTCATCTCCACCCGAGATTCACTTAACCAGCTGCTGTATCTCTCTCCTGTACGCCCTCTCATCTCCACCCGAGATTCACTCAACCAGCCTGTGTATCTGTCTCCTGTACGCCCTCTCATCTCCACCCGAGATTCACTCAAGCAGCCGGTATATCTCTCTCCTGTACAGTCTCTCATCTCCACCTGAGAATCACTCGACCAGCTGGTATACCTTGCTCCCGTACACCCTCTCATCTCCACCTGAGATTCACTCAAGGAGCCGGTATATCTCTCTCCAGTACACCCTCTCATCTCCACCTGAGATTCTGACAACCAGCCACTATATCTCTCTCCTGTACACACTCTCATCTCCACCTGAGATTCAGTCAACCAGCCGGTATATCTCTCTCCTGTAGGCCCTCTCATCTCCAGCTAGATACACTCAGCCACCAGTGTATCGCTCTCCTGTACGCCCTCTCATCTCCAGCTGAGATTCACTCAGCCAGCCGGTGTATCTCTCTCTTGTACGCCCTCTCATCTCCAGCTGAGATTCACTCAGCCAGCCGGTGTATCTCTCTCCTGTACTCCCGCTCATCTCCAGCTGAGATTCACTCAGCCACCCGGTGTATATCTCTCCTGTAAGCCCTCTCATCTCCAGCTGAGATTCACGCAGCCAGCCGGTGTGTCTCGCTCCTGTACACCCTCTCCTCTCCACCTGAGATTCTGACAACCATCCGGTATATATTTCTCCTGTACACCCTCTCACCTCCACCTGAGATTCGCTCAACCAGCCGGTATATCTCAATCCTATACACCCTCTCATCACCACCTGAGATTCACTCAACCAGCCGGTATATCCCTCTCCTGTACACCCTCTCATCTCCACATCAGATTGACTCAACCAGCCAGTATATCTTTCTCCTGTATGCCCTCTCATCTCACCTGGGATTCACTCAACCAGCCAGAATATCTCTCTCCTGTACACCCTCTCATCTCCACCTCTCATCTCCACCTGTGATTCACTCAACCAGCTGATGTATCTCTCCCCTGTTCGCGCCTCTCATCTCCACCTGAGATTCACTCAAACCAGCCGGTGTATCTCTCTCCTGTACGCCCTCTCATCTCCACCCGAGATTCACTCAACCAGCCGCTGTATCTCTCTCCTGTACCACCCTCTCATCTCCACCTGAGATTCACTCAACAAGCCGGTATATCTCAATCCAATACACCCCTATTCATCACCACCTGAGATTTACTCTACCAGCCGGTATATCTCACTCCTGTACACCCTCTCATCTCCATCTGAGATTCACTCAAACCAGCCGGTATATCTCTCTCCTGTACACCCTCTGATCTCCACCTCAGTTTGACTCAATCAGCCGGTATATCTCTCTCCTGCACAGGCTTCCATCTCCACCTGAGATTCACTCAACCAGCTGGAATCTCTCTCTCCTGTTCACCGTCTCATCTCCACCTAAGATTCACTCAACCAGCCGGTATATTTCTCTTCCGTACGCCCTCTCATCTCCACCCGAGATTCACTCAACCAGCCTGTGTATCTGTCTACTGTACGCCCTCTCATCTCCACCCGAGATTCACTCAAGCAGCCGTATATCTCTCTCCTGTAAGCCCTCTCATCTCCACCTGAGATTCCCTCGACCAGCTGTTATACCTTGCTCCCGTACACCCTCTCATCTCCACCTGAGATTCACTCAACCAGCCGGTATGTCTCTCCCCTGTACGCCCCTCTCATCTCCACCTGAGATTCACTCAACCAGCTGGTATATCTCTCTCCTGTACACCCTCTCATCTCCACCTGAGATTCACTCAACCAGCCGGTGTATCTCTCTCCTGTACACCTTCTCATCTCCACCTGAGATTCACTCAGCCAGCCGGTGTATCTCTCTCCTGTACACACTCTCATCTCCACCTGGGATTCACTCAACCAGCTGATGCATCTCTCCCCTGTTCGCCCTCTCATCTCCACCTGAGATTCACTCAAACCAGCCGGTGTATCTCTCTCCTGTACTCTCTCTCATCTCCACCCGAGATTCACTCAACCAGCTGATGTATCTCTCCCCTGTTCGCCCTCTCTCATCTCCACCTGAGATTCACTCAACCAGCCGCTGTATCCCTCTCCTGTACGCCCCTCATCATCTCCACCTGAGATTCACTCAAGCTGCCGGTATATCTCTCTCCTGTACACCCTCTCATCTCCACCTGAGATTCACTCAAGCTGCCGGTATATCTCTCTCCTGTACACCCTCTCATCTTCACCTGAGATTCTGACAACCAGCCGGTGTATTTCTGTCCTGTACACCCTCTCATCTCCACCTGAGATTCATTCAACCAGCCGGTATATCTCTCTCATTTACGCCCTCTCATCTCCACCTGAGATTCTGACAACCAGCCGGTGTATTTCTCTCCTGTACACCCTTTCATCTCCACCTGAGATTCATTCAACCAGCCGGTATATCTCTCTCATTTACGCCCTCTCATCTCCACCTGAGATTCACTCGACCAGCCGGTATATCTCACTCCTGTACACCCTCTCATCTCCACCTGAGATTCACTCCACCAGCCGGTATATCTCTCTCCTATACACCCTCTCATGTCCACCTGAGATTCACTCAACCAACCGGTATATCTCTCTCCTGTACACCCTCTCATCTCCACCTGAGATTCACTCAACCAGCCGCTGTATCACTCTCCTGTACGCCCTCTCATCTCCACCCGAGATTCACTCAACCAGCCAGTATATCTCACTCCTGTACACCCTCTCATCCCCACCTCAGATTCACTCAGCCAGCCGGTGTATCTCTCTCCTGTACTCCCGCTCATCTCCAGCTGAGATTCACTCAGCCACCCGGTGTATATCTCTCCTGTACGCCCTCTCATCTCCAGCTGAGATTCACGCAGCCAGCCGGTGTGTCTCGCTCCTGTACACCCTCTCCTCTCCACCTGAGATTCTGACAACCATCCGGTATATATTTCTCCTGTACACCCTCTCACCTCCACCTGAGATTCGCTCAACCAGCCGGTATATCTCAATCCTATACACCCTCTCATCACCACCTGAGATTCACTCAACCAGCCGGTATATCCCTCTCCTGTACACCCTCTCATCTCCACCTCAGATTGACTCAACCAGCCAGTATATCTTTCTCCTGTATGCCCTCTCATCTCCACCTGGGATTCACTCAACCAGCCAGAATATCTCTCTCCTGTACACCCTCTCATCTCCACCTGTGATTCACTCAACCAGCTGATGTATCTCTCCCCCTGTTCGCCCTCTCATCTCCACCTGAGATTCACTCAAACCAGCCGGTGTATCTCTCTTCCTGTACGCCCTCTCATCTCCACCCGAGATTCACCTCAACCAGCCGCTGTATCTCTCTCCTGTACACCCTCTCATCTCCACCTGGAGATTCACTCAACAAGCCGGTATATCTCAATCCAATACACCCTATTCATCACCACCTGAGATTTACTCTACCAGCCGGTATATCTCACTCCTGTACACCCTCTCATCTCCATCTGAGATTCACTCAACCAGCCGGTATATCTCTCTCCTGTACACCCCTCTCATCTCCACCTCAGTTTGACTCAATCAGCCGGTATATCTCTCTCCTGCACAGCTTCCCATCTCCACCTGAGATTCACTCAACCAGCTGGAATATCTCTCTCCTGTTCACCGTCTCATCTCCACCTAAGATTCACTCAACCAGCCGGTATATTTCTCTTCCGTACGCCCTCTCATCTCCACCCGAGATTCACTCAACCAGCCTGTGTATCTGTCTACTGTACGCCCTCTCATCTCCACCCGAGATTCACTCAAGCAGCCGGTATATCTCTCTCCTGTACACCCTCTCATCTCCACCTGAGATTCACTCAACCAGCCGGTGTATCTCTCTCCTGTACACCTTCTCATCTCCACCTGAGATTCACTCAGCCAGCCGGTGTATCTCTCTCCTGTACACACTCTCATCTCCACCTGGGATTCACTCAACCAGCTGATGCATCTCTCCCCTGTTCGCCCTCTCATCTCCACCTGAGATTCACTCAAACCAGCCGGTGTATCTCTCTCCTGTACGCTCTCTCATCTCCACCCGAGATTCACTCAACCAGCTGATGTATCTCTCCCCTGTTCGCCCTCTCATCTCCACCTGAGATTCACTCAACCAGCCGCTGTATCTCTCTCCTGTACGCCCTCTCATCTCCACCTGAGATTCGCTCAAGCTGCCGGTATATCTCTCTCCTGTACACCCTCTCATCTCCACCTGAGATTCATTCAACCAGCCGGTATATCTCTCTCATTTACGCCCTCTCATCTCCACCTGAGATTCTGACAACCAGCCGGTGTATTTCTCTCCTGTACACCCTCTCATCTCCACCTGAGATTCATTCAACCAGCCGGTATATCTCTCTCATTTACGCCCTCTCATCTCCACCTGAGATTCACTCGACCAGCCGGTATATCTCACTCCTGTACACCCTCTCATCTCCACCTGAGATTCACTCCACCAGCCGGTATATCTCTCTCCTATACACCCTCTCATGTCCACCTGAGATTCACTCAACCAACCGGTATATCTCTCTCCTGTACACCCTCTCATCTCCACCTGAGATTCACTCAACCAGCCGCTGTATCACTCTCCTGTACGCCCTCTCATCTCCACCCGAGATTCACTCAACCAGCCAGTATATCTCACTCCTGTACACCCTCTCATCCCCACCTCAGATTCACTCAATCAGCCGGTATATCTCTCTCCTGTATACCCTCCCATCTCCACCTGAGATTCACTCAACCAGCCGGAATATCTCTCTCCTGTACACCGTCTCATCTCCACCTGAGATTCACTCAACCAGCCGGTATATCTCTCTCCTGTACACCCTCTCATCTAAACCTGAAATTCTGACAACCAGCCAGTATATCTCTCTCCTGTACACCCTCACATCTCCACCTGAGATTCACTCAACCAGCCGGTATATCTCTCTCCTGTACACCCTCTCATCTCCAACTGAGATTCACTCAACCAGTCGGTGTATCTCTCTCCTGTACGCCCTCTCATCTCCACTTGAGATTCACTCAAACAGCCGGTGTATCTCTCTCCTGTACGCCCTCTCATCTCCACCTGAGATTCACTCAACCAGCCGCTGTATCACTCTCCTGTACGCCCTCTCATCTCCACCCGAGATTCACTCAAGCAGCCGGTATATCTCTCTCCTGTAAACCCTCTCATCTCCATCTGAGATTCACTCGACCAGCTGGTATACCTTGGCCCGTACACCCTCTCATCTCCACCTGAGTTGAACTCAAGGAGCCGGTATATCTCTCTCCTGTACACCCTCTCATCTCCACCTGAGATTCACTCAGCCACCCGGTGTATATCTCTCCTGTACGCCCTCGCATCTCCAGCTGAGATTCACTCAGCCAGCCGGTGTGTCTTTCTCCTGTACACCCTGTCATCTCCACCTGAGATTCACTCAGGCAGCCGGTATATCTCACTCCTGTACACCCTCTCATCTCCACCTGAGATTCACTCAAGGAGCCGGTATATCTCTCTCCTGTACACACTCTCATCTCCACCTGAGATTCACTCAACCAGCCGGAATATATCTGTCCTGTAAACCCTCTCATCTCCACCTGAGATTCAGTCAACAAGCCGGTGTATTTCTCTCCTGCACGCCCTCCCATCTCCACCTGAGATTCACTCAACCAGCCGGTATATCTCTCTCCGGTACGCCCTCTCATCTCCACCTGAGATTCACTCGAGCAGCCGGTATATCTCACTCCTGCACACCCTCTCATCTCCACCTGAGATTCACTCGACCAGCCGGTATATCTCTCTCCGATACACCCTCTCATCTCCACCTGAGATTTACTCAACCAGCTGGTACATCTCTCTCCTGTACACCCTCTCATCTCCAGCTGAGATTCACTCTACTAGCCGGTATATCACTCTGCTGTACGCCCTCTCATTTCCAGCTGAGATTTACTCAGCCAGCCTGGTGTATCTCTCTCCTGTACGCCCTCTCATCTCCAGCTGAGATTCACTCAGCCAGCCGGTGTATCTCTCTCCTGTACGCCCTCTCATCTCCAGCTGAGATTCACTCAGGCAGCCGGTGTATCTCTCTCCTGTACGCCCTCTCCTCTCCAGCTGAGATTCACTCAGCCAGCCGGTGTATCTCTCTCCTGTACGCCCTCACATCTCCACCTGAGATTCACTCAACCAGCCGGTGTATCTCTCTCCTGTACGCTTTCTCATCTCCACCCGAGATTCACTCAACCAGCCGCTGTATCTCTCTCCTGTACGCCCTGTCATCTCCACCCGAGATTCACTCAACCAGCCTGTGTATCTCTCTCCTGTACGCTTTCTCATCTCCACCCGAGATTCACTCAACCAGCCGCTGTATCTCTCTCCTGTACGCCCTGTCATCTCCACCCGAGATTCACTCAACCAGCCTGTGTATCTGTCTCCTGTACGCCCTCTCATCTCTACCTGAGATTCACTCGACCAGCCGCTGTATCTCTCTCCTGTATGCCCTGTCATCTCCACCCGAGATTCACTCAACCAGCCTGTGATTCTGTCTCCCGTACACCCTCTCATCTCCACCTGAGATTCACTCAAGGAGCCGGTATATCTCTCTCCTGTACACCCTCTCATCTCCACCTCAGATTGACTCAACCAGCCAGTATATCTTTCTCCTGTATGCCCTCTCATCTCCACCTGGGATTCACTCAACCAGCCAGAATATCTCTCTCCTGTACACCCTCTCATCTCCACCTGTGATTCACTCAACCAGCTGATGTATCTCTCCCCTGTTCGCCCTCTCATCTCCACCTGAGATTCACTCAAACCAGCCGGTGTATCTCTCTCCTGTACGCCCTCTCATCTCCACCCGAGATTCACTCAACCAGCCGCTGTATCTCTCTCCTGTACACCCTCTCATCTCCACCTGAGATTCACTCAGCCAGCCGGTGTGTCTTTCTCCTGTACGCCCTCTCCTCTCCACCTGAGATTCACTCAAACAGCCGCTGTCTCTCTCTCCCGTACACCCTCTCATCTCCACCTGAGATTCACTCAAGGAGCCGGTATATCTCTCTCCTGTACACACTCTCATCTCCACCTGAGATTCACTCAACCAGCCGGAATATATCTGTCCTGTAAACCCTCTCATCTCCACCTGAGATTCAGTCAACAAGCCGGTGTATTTCTCTCCTGCACGCCCTCCCATCTCCACCTGAGATTCACTCAACCAGCCGGTATATCTCTCTCCGGTACGCCCTCTCATCTCCACCTGAGATTCACTCGAGCAGCCGGTATATCTCACTCCTGCACACCATCTCATCTCCACCTGAGAATCACTCGACCAGCCGGTATATCTCTCTCCGATACACACTCTCATCTCCACCTGAGATTTACTCAACCAGCTGGTATATCTCTCTCCTGTACACCCTCTCATCTCCAGCTGAGATTCACTCTACTAGCCGGTATATCACTCTGCTGTACGCCCTCTCATTTCCAGCTGAGATTCACTCAGCCAGCCTGGTGTATCTCTCTCCTGTACGCCCTCTCATCTCCAGCTGAGATTCACTCAGCCAGCCGGTGTATCTCTCTCCTGTACGTCCTCTCATCTCCAGCTGAGATTCACTCAGGCAGCCGGTGTATCTCTCTCCTGTACGCCCTCTCCTCTCCAGCTGAGATTCACTCAGCCAGCCGGTGTATCTCTCTCCTGTACGCCCTCACATCTCCACCTGAGATTCACTCAACCAGCCGGTGTATCTCTCTCCTGTACGTTTTCTCATCTCCACCCGAGATTCACTCAACCAGCCGCTGTATCTCTCTCCTGTACGCCCTGTCATCTCCACCCGAGATTCACTCAACCAGCCTGTGTATCTCTCTCCTGTACGCTTTCTCATCTCCACCCGAGATTCACTCAACCAGCCGCTGTATCTCTCTCCTGTACGCCCTGTCATCTCCACCCGAGATTCACTCAACCAGCCTGTGTATCTGTCTCCTGTACGCCCTCTCATCTCTACCTGAGATTCACTCGACCAGACGCTGTATCTCCCTCCTGTACGCCCTGTCATCTCCACCCGAGATTCACTCAACCAGCCTGTGATTCTGTCTCCCGTACACCCTCTCATCTCCACCTGAGATTCACTCAAGGAGCCGGTATATCTCTCTCCTGTACACCCTCTCATCTCCACCTCAGATTGACTCAACCAGCCAGTATATCTTTCTCCTGTATGCCCTCTCATCTCCACCTGGAATTCACTCAACCAGCCAGAATATCTCTCTCCTGTACACCCTCTCATCTCCACCTGTGATTCACTCAACCAGCTGATGTATCTCTCCCCTGTTCGCCCTCTCATCTCCACCTGAGATTCACTCAAACCAGCCGGTGTATCTCTCTCCTGTACGCCCTCTCATCTCCACCCGAGATTCACTCAACCAGCCGCTGTATCTCTCTCCTGTACACCCTCTCATCTCCACCTGAGATTCACTCAACAAGCCGGTATATCTCAATCCAATACACCCTATTCATCACCACCTGAGATTTACTCAACGAGCCGGTATATCTCACTCCTGTACACCCTCTCATCTCCATCTGAGATTCACTCAACCAGCCGGTATATCTCTCTGCTGTACACCCTCTCATCTCCACCTCAGTTTGACTCAATCAGCCGGTATATCTCTCTCCTGCACAGCTTCCCATCTCAACCTGAGATTCTCTCAACCAGCTGGAATATCTCTCTCCTGTTCACCGTCTCATCTCCACCTAAGATTCACTCAACCAGCCGGTATATTTCTCTTCCGTACGCCCTCTCATCTCCACCCGAGATTCACTCAACCAGCCTGTGTATCTGTCTACTGTACGCCCTCTCATCTCCACCCGAGATTCACTCAAGCAGCCGGTATATCTCTCTCCTGTAAGCCCTCTCATCTCCACCTGAGATTCACTCAACCAGCTGGTATATCTCTCTCCTGTACACCCTCTCATCTCCACCTGAGATTCACTCAACCAGCCGGTGTATCTCTCTCCTGTACACCTTCTCATCTCCACCTGGGATTCACTCAAACAGCCGGTGTATCTCTCTCCTGTACGCCGTCTCATCTCCACCTGAGATTCACTCAACCAGCTGATGTATCTCTCCCCTGTTCGCTCTGTCATCTCCACCTGAGATTCACTCAAACCAGCCGGTGTATCTCTCTCCTGTACGCCCTCTCATCTCCACCCGAGATTCACTTAACCAGCCGCTGTATCTCTCTCCTGTACGCCCTCTCATCTCCACCCGAGATTCACTCAACCAGCCTGTGTATCTGTCTCCTGTACGCCCTTTCATCTCCACCCGAGATTCACTCAAGCAGCCGGTATATCTCTCTCCTGTACAGTCTCTCATCTCCACCTGAGAATCACTCGACCAGCCGGTATGTCTCTCCCCTGTACGCCCTCTCATCTCCACCTGAGATTCACTCAACCAGCTGGTATATCTCTCTCCTGTACACCCTCTCATATCCACCTGAGATTCACTCAGCCAGCCGGTGTATCTCTCTCCTGTACACACTTTCATCTCCACCTGGGATTCACTCAACCAGCTGATGTATCTCTCCCCTGTTCGCCCTCTCATCTCCACCTGAGATTCACTCAAACCAGCCGGTGTATCTCTCTCCTGTACGCCCTCTCATCTCCACCCGAGATTCACTCAACCTGCCGCTGTATCTCTCTCCTGTACACCCTCTCATCTCCACCCGAGATTCACTCAACCAGCGTGTATCTGTCTCCTGTACGCCCTCTCATCTCCACCCGAGATTCACTCAAGCAGCTGGTATATCTCTCTCCTGTACAGTCTCTCATATCCACCTGAGAATCACTCGACCAGCTGGTATACCTTGCTCCCATACACCCTCTTATCTGCACCTGAGATTCACTCAAGGAGCCGGTATATCTCTCTCTAGTACACCCTCTCATCTCCAACTGAGATTCTGACAACCAGCCGGTATATCTCTCTCCTGTACACCCTCTCATCTCCATCTGAGATTCACTCAACCAGCCGGTATATCTCTCTCCTATATACCCTCTCATCTCCACCTGAGATTCACTCAACCAGCCGGTGTATCTCACTCCTGTATGCCCTCTCATCTCCACCTGAGATTCACTCAAGGAGCCGGTATATCTCTCTCCAGTACACCCTCTCATCTACACCTGAGATTCTGACAACCAGCCGCTATATCTCTCTCCTGTACGCCCTCTCATCTCCACCTGAGATTCACTGAAACAGCCAGTGTATCTCTCTCCTGTACGCTTTCTCATCTAGACCTGAGATTCACTCAGCCAGCCTGTGTATCTCTGTCGTGTACGCCCTCTCATTTCCAGCTGAGATTCACTCAGCCAGCCAGTGTATCTCTCTCCTGAACGCACTCTCATCTCCAGCTGAGATTCACTCAGCCAGCCGGTGTATCTCTCTCTTGTACACCCTCTCATCTCCAGTTGAGATTCACTCAGCCAGCCGGTGTATCTCTCTCCTGTACGCCCGCTCATCTCCACCTGAGATTCACTCAACCAGCCGGAGTATCTCTCTCCTGTACGCCCTCTCATCTCCACCTGAGATTCACTCAACCAGCTGATGTATCTCTCCCCTGTTCGCTCTGTCATCTCCACCTGAGATTCACTCAAACCAGCCGGTGTATCTCTCTCCTGTACGCCCTCTCATCTCCACCCGAGATTCACTTAACCAGCTGCTGTATCTCTCTCCTGTACGCCCTCTCATCTCCACCCGAGATTCACTCAACCAGCCTGTGTATCTGTCTCCTGTACGCCCTCTCATCTCCACCCGAGATTCACTCAAGCAGCCGGTATATCTCTCTCCTGTACAGTCTCTCATCTCCACCTGAGAATCACTCGACCAGCTGGTATACCTTGCTCCCGTACACCCTCTCATCTCCACCTGAGATTCACTCAAGGAGCCGGTATATCTCTCTCCAGTACACCCTCTCATCTCCACCTGAGATTCTGACAACCAGCCACTATATCTCTCTCCTGTACACACTCTCATCTCCACCTGAGATTCACTCAACCAGCCGGTATATCTCTCTCCTGTAGGCCCTCTCATCTCCAGCTGAGATTCACTCAGCCAGCCGGTGTATCTCTCTCCTGTACACCCTCTCATCTCCAGCTGAGATTCAGTCAGCCAGCCTGTGTATCTCTCTCGTGTACGCCCTCTCATCTCCAGCTAGATACACTCAGCCACCCAGTGTATCGCTCTCCTGTACGCCCTCTCATCTCCAGCTGAGAATCACTCAGCCAGCCGGTGTATCTCTCTCTTGTACGCCCTCTCATCTCCAGCTGAGATTCACTCAGCCAGCCGGTGTATCTCTCTCCTGTACTCCCGCTCATCTCCAGCTGAGATTCACTCAGCCACCCGGTGTATATCTCTCCTGTACGCCCTCTCATCTCCAGCTGAGATTCACGCAGCCAGCCGGTGTGTCTCGCTCCTGTACACCCTCTCCTCTCCACCTGAGATTCTGACAACCATCCGGTATATATTTCTCCTGTACACCCTCTCACCTCCACCTGAGATTCGCTCAACCAGCCGGTATATCTCAATCCTATACACCCTCTCATCACCACCTGAGATTTACTCAACCAGCCGGTATATCTCACTCCTGTACACCCTCTCATCTCCATCTGAGATTCACTCAACCAGCCGGTATATCTCTCTCCTGTACGCCCTCTCATCTCCACCTGAGATTCACTCAACCAGCCGGTATATCCCTCTCCTGTACACCCTCTCATCTCCACCTCAGATTGACTCAACCAGCCAGTATATCTTTCTCCTGTATGCCCTCTCATCTCCACCTGGGATTCACTCAACCAGCCAGAATATCTCTCTCCTGTACACCCTCTCATCTCCACCTGTGATTCACTCAACCAGCTGATGTATCTCTCCCCTGTTCGCCCTCTCATCTCCACCTGAGATTCACTCAAACCAGCCGGTGTATCTCTCTCCTGTACGCCCTCTCATCTCCACCCGAGATTCACTCAACCAGCCGCTGTATCTCTCTCCTGTACACCCTCTCATCTCCACCTGAGATTCACTCAACAAGCCGGTATATCTCAATCCAATACACCCTATTCATCACCACCTGAGATTTACTCTACCAGCCGGTATATCTCACTCCTGTACACCCTCTCATCTCCATCTGAGATTCACTCAACCAGCCGGTATATCTCTCTCCTGTACACCCTCTCATCTCCACCTCAGTTTGACTCAATCAGCCGGTATATCTCTCTCCTGCACAGCTTCCCATCTCCACCTGAGATTCACTCAACCAGCTGGAATATCTCTCTCCTGTTCACCGTCTCATCTCCACCTAAGATTCACTCAACCAGCCGGTATATTTCTCTTCCGTACGCCCTCTCATCTCCACCCGAGATTCACTCAACCAGCCTGTGTATCTGTCTACTGTACGCCCTCTCATCTCCACCCGAGATTCACTCAAGCAGCCGGTATATCTCTCTCCTGTAAGCCCTCTCATCTCCACCTGAGATTCCCTCGACCAGCTGTTATACCTTGCTCCCGTACACCCTCTCATCTCCACCTGAGATTCACTCAACCAGCCGGTATGTCTCTCCCCTGTACGCCCTCTCATCTCCACCTGAGATTCACTCAACCAGCTGGTATATCTCTCTCCTGTACACCCTCTCATCTCCACCTGAGATTCACTCAACCAGCCGGTGTATCTCTCTCCTGTACACCTTCTCATCTCCACCTGAGATTCACTCAGGCAGCCGGTGTATCTCTCTCCTGTACACACTCTCATCTCCACCTGGGATTCACTCAACCAGCTGATGCATCTCTCCCCTGTTCGCCCTCTCATCTCCACCTGAGATTCACTCAAACCAGCCGGTGTATCTCTCTCCTGTACGCTCTCTCATCTCCACCCGAGATTCACTCAACCAGCTGATGTATCTCTCCCCTGTTCGCCCTCTCATCTCCACCTGAGATTCACTCAACCAGCCGCTGTATCTCTCTCCTGTACGCCCTCTCATCTCCACCTGAGATTCGCTCAAGCTGCCGGTATATCTCTCTCCTGTACACCCTCTCATCTCCACCTGAGATTCACTCAAGCTGCCGGTATATCTCTCTCCTGTACACCCTCTCATCTTCACCTGAGATTCTGACAACCAGCCGGTGTATTTCTGTCCTGTACACCCTCTCATCTCCACCTGAGATTCATTCAACCAGCCGGTATATCTCTCTCATTTACGCCCTCTCATCTCCACCTGAGTTTCTGACAACCAGCCGGTGTATTTCTCTCCTGTACACCCTCTCATCTCCACCTGAGATTCATTCAACCAGCCGGTATATCTCTCTCATTTACGCCCTCTCATCTCCACCTGAGATTCACGCGACCAGCCGGTATATCTCACTCCTGTACACCCTCTCATCTCCACCTGAGATTCACTCCACCAGCCGGTATATCTCTCTCCTATACACCCTCTCATGTCCACCTGAGATTCACTCAACCAACCGGTATATCTCTCTCCTGTACACCCTCTCATCTCCACCTGAGATTCACTCAACCAGCCGCTGTATCACTCTCCTGTACGCCCTCTCATCTCCACCCGAGATTCACTCAACCAGCCAGTATATCTCACTCCTGTACACCCTCTCATCCCCACCTCAGATTCACTCAATCAGCCGGTATATCTCTCTCCTGTATACCCTCCCATCTCCACCTGAGATTCACTTAACCAGCCGGAATATCTCTCTCCTGTACACCGTCTCATCTCCACCTGAGATTCACTCAACCAGCCGGTATATCTCTCTCCTGTACACCCTCTCATCTAAACCTGAAATTCTGACAACCAGCCAGTATATCTCTCTCCTGTACACCCTCACATCTCCACCTGAGATTCACTCAACCAGCCGGTATATCTCTCTCCTGTACACCCTCTCATCTCCAACTGAGATTCACTCAACCAGTCGGTGTATCTCTCTCCTGTACGCCCTCTCATCTCCACTTGAGATTCACTCAAACAGCCGGTGTATCTCTCTCCTGTACGCCCTCTCATCTCCACCTGAGATTCACTCAACCAGCCGCTGTATCACTCTCCTGTACGCCCTCTCATCTCCACCCGAGATTCACTCAAGCAGCCGGTATATCTCTCTCCTGTAAACCCTCTCATCTGCACCTGAGATTCACTCGACCAGCTGGTATACCTTGGCCCGTACACCCTCTCATCTCCACCTGAGTTGAACTCAAGGAGCCGGTATATCTCTCTCCTGTACACCCTCTCATCTCCACCTGAGATTCTGACAACCAGCCGCTATATCTCTCTCCTGTACACCCTCTCATCTCCACCTGAGATTCACTCAGCCACCCGGTGTATATCTCTCCTGTACGCCCTCGCATCTCCAGCTGAGATTCACTCAGCCAGCCGGTGTGTCTTTCTCCTGTACACCCTCCCATCTCCACCTGAGATTCACTCAGGCAGCCGGTATATCTCACTCCTGTACACCCTCTCATCTCCACCTGAGATTCACTCAAGGAGCCGGTATATCTCTCTCCTGTACACACTCTCATCTCCACCTGAGATTCACTCAACCAGCCGGAATATATCTGTCCTGTAAACCCTCTCATCTCCACCTGAGATTCAGTCAACAAGCCGGTGTATTTCTCTCCTGCACGCCCTCCCATCTCCACCTGAGATTCACTCAACCAGCCGGTATATCTCTCTCCGGTACGCCCTCTCATCTCCACCTGAGATTCACTCGAGCAGCCGGTATATCTCACTCCTGCACACCCTCTCATCTCCACCTGAGATTCACTCGACCAGCCTGTATATCTCTCTCCGATACACCCTCTCATCTCCACCTGAGATTTACTCAACCAGCTGGTACATCTCTCTCCTGTACACCCTCTCATCTCCAGCTGAGATTCACTCTACTGGCCGGTATATCACTCTGCTGTACGCCCTCTCATTTCCAGCTGAGATTCACTCAGCCAGCCTGGTGTATCTCTCTCCTGTACGCCCTCTCATCTCCAGCTGAGATTCACTCAGCCAGCCGGTGTATCTCTCTCCTGTACGCCCTCTCATCTCCAGCTGAGATTCACTCAGGCAGCCGGTGTATCTCTCTCCTGTACGCCCTCTCCTCTCCAGCTGAGATTCACTCAGCCAGCCGGTGTATCTCTCTCCTGTACGCCCTCACATCTCCACCTGAGATTCACTCAACCAGCCGGTGTATCTCTCTCCTGTACGCTTTCTCATCTCCACCCGAGATTCACTCAACCAGCCGCTGTATCTCTCTCCTGTACGCCCTGTCATCTCCACCCGAGATTCACTCAACCAGCCTGTGTATCTCTCTCCTGTACGCTTTCTCATCTCCACCCGAGATTCACTCAACCAGCCGCTGTATCTCTCTCCTGTACGCCCTGTCATCTCCACCCGAGATTCACTCAACCAGCCTGTGTATCTGTCTCCTGTACGCCCTCTCATCTCTACCTGAGATTCACTCGACCAGCCGCTGTATCTCTCTCCTGTACGCCCTGTCATCTCCACCCGAGATTCACTCAATCAGCCTGTGATTCTGTCTCCCGTACACCCTCTCATCTCCACCTGAGATTCACTCAAGGAGCCGGTATATCTCTCTCCTGTACACCCTCTCATCTCCACCTCAGATTGACTCAACCAGCCAGTATATCTTTCTCCTGTATGCCCTCTCATCTCCACCTGGGATTCACTCAACCAGCCAGAATATCTCTCTCCTGTACACCCTCTCATCTCCACCTGTGATTCACTCAACCAGCTGATGTATCTCTCCCCTGTTCGCCCTCTCATCTCCACCTGAGATTCACTCAAACCAGCCGCTGTATCTCTCTCCTGTACACCCTCTCATCTCCACCTGAGATTCACTCAGCCAGCCGGTATGTCTTTCTCCTGTACGCCCTCTCCTCTCCACCTGAGATTCACTCAAACAGCCGCTGTCTCTCTCTCCCGTACACCCTCTCATCTCCACCTGAGATTCACTCAAGGAGCCGGTATATCTCTCTCTCCCGTACACCCTCTCATCTCCACCTGAGATTCACTCAAGGAGCCGGTATATCTCTCTCCTGTACACACTCTCATCTCCACCTGAGATTCACTCAACCAGCCGGAATATATCTGTCCTGTAAACCCTCTCATCTCCACCTGAGATTCACTCAAACCAGCCGGTGTATCTCTCTCCTGTACGCCCTCTCATCTCCACCCGAGATTCACTCAACCTGCCGCTGTATCTCTCTCCTGTACACCCTCTCATCTCCACCCGAGATTCACTCAACCAGCGTGTATCTGTCTCCTGTACGCCCTCTCATCTCCACCCGAGATTCACTCAAGCAGCTGGTATATCTCTCTCCTGTACAGTCTCTCATATCCACCTGAGAATCACTCGACCAGCTGGTATACCTTGCTCCCATACACCCTCTTATCTGCACCTGAGATTCACTCAAGGAGCCGGTATATCTCTCTCTAGTACACCCTCTCATCTCCAACTGAGATTCTGACAACCAGCCGGTATATCTCTCTCCTGTACACCCTCTCATCTCCATCTGAGATTCACTCAACCAGCCGGTATATCTCTCTCCTATATACCCTCTCATCTCCACCTGAGATTCACTCAACCAGCCGGTGTATCTCACTCCTGTATGCCCTCTCATCTCCACCTGAGATTCACTCAAGGAGCCGGTATATCTCTCTCCAGTACACCCTCTCATCTGCACCTGAGATTCTGACAACCAGCCGCTATATCTCTCTCCTGTACGCCCTCTCATCTCCACCTGAGATTCACTGAAACAGCCAGTGTATCTCTCTCCTGTACGCTTTCTCATCTAGACCTGAGATTCACTCAGCCAGCCTGTGTATCTCTGTCGTGTACGCCCTCTCATTTCCAGCTGAGATTCACTCAGCCAGCCAGTGTATCTCTCTCCTGAACGCACTCTCATCTCCAGCTGAGATTCACTCAGCCAGCCGGTGTATCTCTCTCTTGTACACCCTCTCATCTCCAGTTGAGATTCACTCAGCCAGCCGGTGTATCTCTCTCCTGTACGCCCGCTCATCTCCACCTGAGATTCACTCAACCAGCCGGAGTATCTCTCTCCTGTACGCCCTCTCATCTCCACCTGAGATTCACTCAACCAGCTGATGTATCTCTCCCCTGTTCGCTCTGTCATCTCCACCTGAGATTCACTCAAACCAGCCGGTGTATCTCTCTCCTGTACGCCCTCTCATCTCCACCCGAGATTCACTTAACCAGCTGCTGTATCTCTCTCCTGTACGCCCTCTCATCTCCACCCGAGATTCACTCAACCAGCCTGTGTATCTGTCTCCTGTACGCCCTCTCATCTCCACCCGAGATTCACTCAAGCAGCCGGTATATCTCTCTCCTGTACAGTCTCTCATCTCCACCTGAGAATCACTCGACCAGCTGGTATACCTTGCTCCCGTACACCCTCTCATCTCCACCTGAGATTCACTCAAGGAGCCGGTATATCTCTCTCCAGTACACCCTCTCATCTCCACCTGAGATTCTGACAACCAGCCACTATATCTCTCTCCTGTACACACTCTCATCTCCACCTGAGATTCACTCAACCAGCCGGTATATCTCTCTCCTGTAGGCCCTCTCATCTCCAGCTGAGATTCACTCAGCCAGCCGGTGTATCTCTCTCCTGTACACCCTCTCATCTCCAGCTGAGATTCAGTCAGCCAGCCTGTGTATCTCTCTCGTGTACGCCCTCTCATCTCCAGCTAGATACACTCAGCCACCCAGTGTATTGCTCTCCTGTACGCCCTCTCATCTCCAGCTGAGAATCACTCAGCCAGCCGGTGTATCTCTCTCTTGTACGCCCTCTCATCTCCAGCTGAGATTCACTCAGCCAGCCGGTGTATCTCTCTCCTGTACTCCCGCTCATCTCCAGCTGAGATTCACTCAGCCACCCGGTGTATATCTCTCCTGTACGCCCTCTCATCTCCAGCTGAGATTCACGCAGCCAGCCGGTGTGTCTCGCTCCTGTACACCCTCTCCTCTCCACCTGAGATTCTGACAACCATCCGGTATATATTTCTCCTGTACACCCTCTCACCTCCACCTGAGAGTCGCTCAACCAGCCGGTATATCTCAATCCTATACACCCTCTCATCACCACCTGAGATTTACTCAACCAGCCGGTATATCTCACTCCTGTACACCCTCTCATCTCCATCTGAGATTCACTCAACCAGCCGGTATATCTCTCTCCTGTACGCCCTCTCATCTCCACCTGAGATTCACTCAACCAGCCGGTATATCCCTCTCCTGTACACCCTCTCATCTCCACCTCAGATTGACTCAACCAGCCAGTATATCTTTCTCCTGTATGCCCTCTCATCTCCACCTGGGATTCACTCAACCAGCCAGAATATCTCTCTCCTGTACACCCTCTCATCTCCACCTGTGATTCACTCAACCAGCTGATGTATCTCTCCCCTGTTCGCCCTCTCATCTCCACCTGAGATTCACTCAAACCAGCCGGTGTATCTCTCTCCTGTACGCCCTCTCATCTCCACCCGAGATTCACTCAACCAGCCGCTGTATCTCTCTCCTGTACACCCTCTCATCTCCACCTGAGATTCACTCAACAAGCCGGTATATCTCAATCCAATACACCCTATTCATCACCACCTGAGATTTACTCTACCAGCCGGTATATCTCACTCCTGTACACCCTCTCATCTCCATCTGAGATTCACTCAACCAGCCGGTATATCTCTCTCCTGTACACCCTCTCATCTCCACCTCAGTTTGACTCAATCAGCCGGTATATCTCTCTCCTCCACAGCTTCCCATCTCCACCTGAGATTCACTCAACCAGCTGGAATATCTCTCTCCTGTTCACCGTCTCATCTCCACCTAAGATTCACTCAACCAGCCGGTATATTTCTCTTCCGTACGCCCTCTCATCTCCACCCGAGATTCACTCAACCAGCCTGTGTATCTGTCTACTGTACGCCCTCTCATCTCCACCCGAGATTCGCTCAAGCAGCCGGTATATCTCTCTCCTGTAAGCCCTCTCATCTCCACCTGAGATTCCCTCGACCAGCTGTTATACCTTGCTCCCGTACACCCTCTCATCTCCACCTGAGATTCACTCAACCAGCCGGTATGTCTCTCCCCTGTACGCCCTCTCATCTCCACCTGAGATTCACTCAACCAGCTGGTATATCTCTCTCCTGTACACCCTCTCATCTCCACCTGAGATTCACTCAACCAGCCGGTGTATCTCTCTCCTGTACACCTTCTCATCTCCACCTGAGATTCACTCAGGCAGCCGGTGTATCTCTCTCCTGTACACACTCTCATCTCCACCTGGGATTCACTCAACCAGCTGATGCATCTCTCCCCTGTTCGCCCTCTCATCTCCACCTGAGATTCACTCAAACCAGCCGGTGTATCTCTCTCCTGTACGCTCTCTCATCTCCACCCGAGATTCACTCAACCAGCTGATGTATCTCTCCCCTGTTCGCCCTCTCATCTCCACCTGAGATTCACTCAACCAGCCGCTGTATCTCTCTCCTGTACGCCCTCTCATCTCCACCTGAGATTCACTCAAGCTGCCGGTATATCTCTCTCCTGTACACCCTCTCATCTCCACCTGAGATTCACTCAAGCTGCCGGTATATCTCTCTCCTGTACACCCTCTCATCTTCACCTGAGATTCTGACAACCAGCCGGTGTATTTCTGTCCTGTACACCCTCTCATCTCCACCTGAGATTCATTCAACCAGCCGGTATATCTCTCTCATTTACGCCCTCTCATCTCCACCTGAGTTTCTGACAACCAGCCGGTGTATTTCTCTCCTGTACACCCTCTCATCTCCACCTGAGATTCATTCAACCAGCCGGTATATCTCTCTCATTTACGCCCTCTCATCTCCACCTGAGATTCACGCGACCAGCCGGTATATCTCACTCCTGTACACCCTCTCATCTCCACCTGAGATTCACTCCACCAGCCGGTATATCTCTCTCCTATACACCCTCTCATGTCCACCTGAGATTCACTCAACCAACCGGTATATCTCTCTCCTGTACACCCTCTCATCTCCACCTGAGATTCACTCAACCAGCCGCTGTATCACTCTCCTGTACGCCCTCTCATCTCCACCCGAGATTCACTCAACCAGCCAGTATATCTCACACCTGTACACCCTCTCATCCCCACCTCAGATTCACTCAATCAGCCGGTATATCTCTCTCCTGTATACCCTCCCATCTCCACCTGAGATTCACTCAACCAGCCGGAATATCTCTCTCCTGTACACCGTCTCATCTCCACCTGAGATTCACTCAACCAGCCGGTATATCTCTCTCCTGTACACCCTCTCATCTAAACCTGAAATTCTGACAACCAGCCAGTATATCTCTCTCCTGTACACCCTCACATCTCCACCTGAGATTCACTCAACCAGCCGGTATATCTCTCTCCTGTACACCCTCTCATCTCCAACTGAGATTCACTCAACCAGTCGGTGTATCTCTCTCCTGTACGCCCTCTCATCTCCACTTGAGATTCACTCAAACAGCCGGTGTATCTCTCTCCTGTACGCCCTCTCATCTCCACCTGAGATTCACTCAACCAGCCGCTGTATCACTCTCCTGTACGCCCTCTCATCTCCACCCGAGATTCACTCAAGCAGCCGGTATATCTCTCTCCTGTAAACCCTCTCATCTCCACCTGAGATTCACTCGACCAGCTGGTATACCTTGGCCCGTACACCCTCTCATCTCCACCTGAGTTGAACTCAACGAGCCGGTATATCTCTCTCCTGTACACCCTCTCATCTCCACCTGAGATTCTGACAACCAGCCGCTATATCTCTCTCCTGTACACCCTCTCATCTCCACCTGAGATTCACTCAGCCACCCGGTGTATATCTCTCCTGTACGCCCTCGCATCTCCAGCTGAGATTCACTCAGCCAGCCGGTGTGTCTTTCTCCTGTACACCCTCCCATCTCCACCTGAGATTCACTCAGGCAGCCGGTATATCTCACTCCTGTACACCCTCTCATCTCCACCTGAGATTCACTCAAGGAGCCGGTATATCTCTCTCCTGTACACACTCTCATCTCCACCTGAGATTCACTCAACCAGCCGGAATATATCTGTCCTGTAAACCCTCTCATCTCCACCTGAGATTCAGTCAACAAGCCGGTGTATTTCTCTCCTGCACGCCCTCCCATCTCCACCTGAGATTCACTCAACCAGCCGGTATATCTCTCTCCGGTACGCCCTCTCATCTCCACCTGAGATTCACTCGAGCAGCCGGTATATCTCACTCCTGCACACCCTCTCATCTCCACCTGAGATTCACTCGACCAGCCGGTATATCTCTCTCCGATACACCCTCTCATCTCCACCTGAGATTTACTCAACCAGCTGGTACATCTCTCTCCTGTACACCCTCTCATCTCCAGCTGAGATTCACTCTACTGGCCGGTATATCACTCTGCTGTACGCCCTCTCATTTCCAGCTGAGATTCACTCAGCCAGCCTGGTGTATCTCTCTCCTGTACGCCCTCTCATCTCCAGCTGAGATTCACTCAGCCAGCCGGTGTATCTCTCTCCTGTACGCCCTCTCATCTCCAGCTGAGATTCACTCAGGCAGCCGGTGTATCTCTCTCCTGTACGCCCTCTCCTCTCCAGCTGAGATTCACTCAGCCAGCCGGTGTATCTCTCTCCTGTACGCCCTCACATCTCCACCTGAGATTCACTCAACCAGCCGGTGTATCTCTCTCCTGTACGCTTTCTCATCTCCACCCGAGATTCACTCAACCAGCCGCTGTATCTCTCTCCTGTACGCCCTGTCATCTCCACCTGAGATTCACTCAACCAGCCTGTGATTCTGTCTCCCGTACACCCTCTCATCTCCACCTGAGATTCACTCAAGGAGCCGGTATATCTCTCTCCTGTACACCCTCTCATCTCCACCTCAGATTGACTCAACCAGCCAGTATATCTTTCTCCTGTATGCCCTCTCATCTCCACCTGGGATTCACTCAACCAGCCAGAATATCTCTCTCCTGTACACCCTCTCATCTCCACCTGTGATTCACTCAACCAGCTGATGTATCTTTCCCCTGTTCGCCCTCTCATCTCCACCTGAGATTCACTCAAACCAGCCGGTGTATCTCTCTCCTGTACGCCCTCAAATCTCCACCCGAGATTCACTCAACCAGCCGCTGTATCTCTCTCCTGTACACCCTCTCATCTCCACCTGAGATTCACTCAGCCAGCCGGTATGTCTTTCTCCTGTACGCCCTCTCCTGTCCACCTGAGATTCACTCAAACAGCCGCTGTCTCTCTCTCCCGTACACCCTCTCATCTCCACCTGAGATTCACTCAAGGAGCCGGTATATCTCTCTCCTGTACACACTCTCATCTCCACCTGAGATTCACTCAACCAGCCGGAATATATCTGTCCTGTAAACCCTCTCATCTCCACCTGAGATTCAGTCAACAAGCCGGTGTATTTCTCTCCTGCACGCCCTCCCATCTCCACCTGAGATTCACTCAACCAGCCGGTATATCTCTCTCCGGTACGCCCTCTCATCTACACCTGAGATTCACTCGAGCAGCCGGTATATCTCACTCCTGCACACCATCTCATCTCCACCTGAGATTCACTCGACCAGCCGGTATATCTCTCTCCGATACACCCCTCTCATCTCCACCTGAGATTTACTCAACCAGCTGGTATATCTCTCTCCTGTACACCCTCTGATCTCCAGCTGAGATTCACTCTACTAGCCGGTATATCACTCTGCTGTACGCCCTCTCATTTCCAGCTGAGATTCACTCAGCCAGCCTGGTGTATCTCTCTCCTGTAGGCCCTCTCATCTCCAGCTGAGATTCACTCAGCCAGCCGGTGTATCTCTCTCCTGTACGCCCTCTCATCTCCAGCTGAGATTCACTCAGGCAGCCGGTGTATCTCTCTCCTGTACGCCCTCTCCTCTCCAGCTGAGATTCACTCAGCCAGCCGGTGTATCTCTCTCCTGTACGCCCTCACATCTCCACCTGAGATTCACTCAACCAGCCGGTGTATCTCTCTCCTGTACGCTTTCTCATCTCCACCCGAGATTCACTCAACCAGCCGCTGTATCTCTCTCCTGTACGCCCTGTCATCTCCACCCGAGATTCACTCAACCAGCCTGTGTATCTCTCTCCTGTACGCTTTCTCATCTCCACCCGAGATTCACTCAACCAGCCGCTGTATCTCTGTCCTGTACGCCCTGTCATCTCCACCCGAGATTCACTCAACAAGCCTGTGTATCTGTCTCCTGTACGCCCTCTCATCTCTACCTGAGATTCACTCGACCAGCCGCTGTATCTCTCTCCTGTACGCCCTGTCATCTCCACCCGAGATTCACTCAACCAGCCTGTGATTCTGTCTCCCGTACACCCTCGCATCTCCACCTGAGATTCACTCAAGGAGCCGGTATATCTCTCTCCTGTACACCCTCTCATCTCCACCTCAGATTGACTCAACCAGCCAGTATATCTTTCTCCTGTATGCCCTCTCATCTCCACCTGGGATTCACTCAACCAGCCAGAATATCTCTCTCCTGTACACCCTCTCATCTCCACCTGTGATTCACTCAACCAGCTGATGTATCTCTCCCCTGTTCGCCCTCTCATCTCCACCTGAGATTCACTCAAACAAGCCGGTGTATCTCTCTCCTGTACGCCCTCTCATCTCCACCCGAGATTCACTCAACCAGCCGCTGTATCTCTCTCCTGTACACCCTCTCATCTCCACCTGAGATTCACTCAACAAGCCGGTATATCTCAATCCAATACACCCTATTCATCACCACCTGAGATTTACTCAACCAGCCGGTATATCTCACTCCTGTACACCCTCTCATCTCCATCTGAGATTCACTCAACCAGCCGGTATATCTCTCTCCTGTACACCCTCTCATCTCCACCTCAGTTTGACTCAATCAGCCGGTATATCTCTCTCCTGCACAGCTTCCCCATCTCAACCTGAGATTCTCTCAACCAGCTGGAATATCTCTCTCCTATTCACCGTCTCATCTCCACCTAAGATTCACTCAACCAGCCGGTATATTTCTCTTCCGTACGCCTCTCATCTCCACCCGAGATTCACTCAACCAGCCTGTGTATCTGTCTACTGTACGCCCTCTCATCTCCACCCGAGATTCACTCAAGCAGCCGGTATATCTCTCTCCTGTAAGCCCTCTCATCTCCACCTGAGATTCACTCAACCAGCTGGTATATCTCTCTCCTGTACACCTTCTCATCTCCACCTGGGATTCACTCAAACAGCCGGTGTATCTCTCTCCTGTACGCCGTCTCATCTCCACCTGAGATTCACTCAACCAGCTGATGTATCTCTCCCCTGTTCGCTCTGACATCTCCACCTGAGATTCACTCAAACCAGCCGGTGTATCTCTCTCCTGTACGCCCTCTCATCTCCACCCGAGATTCACTTAACCAGCCGCTGTATCTCTCTCCTGTACGCCCTCTCATCTCCACCCGAGATTCACTCAACCAGCCTGTGTATCTGTCTCCTGTACGCCCTTTCATCTCCACCCGAGATTCACTCAAGCAGCCGGTATATCTCTCTCCTGTACAGTCTCTCATCTCCACCTGAGAATCACTCGACCAGCCGGTATGTCTCTCCCCTGTACGCCCTCTCATCTCCACCTGAGATTCACTCAACCAGCTGGTATATCTCTCTCCTGTACACCCTCTCATATCCACCTGAGATTCACTCAGCCAGCCGGTGTATCTCTCTCCTGTACACACTTTCATCTCCACCTGGGATTCACACAACCAGCTGATGTATCTCTCCCCCTGTTCGCCCTCTCATCTCCACCTGAGATTCACTCAAACCAGCCGGTGTATCTCTCTCCTGTACGCCCTCTCATCTCCACCCGAGATTCACTCAACCTGCCGCTGTATCTCTCTCCTGTACACCCTCTCATCTCCACCCGAGATTCACTCAACCAGCGTGTATCTGTCTCCTGTACGCCCTCTCATCTCCACCCGAGATTCACTCAAGCAGCTGGTATATCTCTCTCCTGTACAGTCTCTCATATCCACCTGAGAATCACTCGACCAGCTGGTATACCTTGCTCCCATACACCCTCTTATCTGCACCTGAGATTCACTCAAGGAGCCGGTATATCTCTCTCTAGTACACCCTCTCATCTCCAACTGAGATTCTGACAACCAGCCGGTATATCCCTCTCCTGTACACCCTCTCATCTCCATCTGAGATTCACTCAACCAGCCGGTATATCTCTCTCCTATATACCCTCTCATCTCCACCTGAGATTCACTCAACCAGCCGGTGTATCTCACTCCTGTATGCCCTCTCATCTCCACCTGAGATTCACTCAAGGAGCCGGTATATCTCTCTCCAGTACACCCTCTCATCTGCACCTGAGATTCTGACAACCAGCCGCTATATCTCTCTCCTGTACGCCCTCTCATCTCCACCTGAGATTCACTGAAACAGCCAGTGTATCTCTCTCCTGTACGCTTTCTCATCTAGACCTGAGATTCACTCAGCCAGCCTGTGTATCTCTGTCGTGTACGCCCTCTCATTTCCAGCTGAGATTCACTCAGCCAGCCAGTGTATCTCTCTCCTGAACGCACTCTCATCTCCAGCTGAGATTCACTCAGCCAGCCGGTGTATCTCTCTCTTGTACACCCTCTCATCTCCAGTTGATATTCACTCAGACAGCCTGTGTATCTCTCTCCTGTACGCCCGCTCATCTCCACCTGGGATTCACTCAACCAGCCAGAATATCTCTCTCCTGTACACCCTCTCATCTCCACCTGTGATTCACTCAACCAGCTGATGTATCTCTCCCCTGTTCGCCCTCTCATCTCCACCTGAGATTCACTCAAACCAGCCGGTGTATCTCTCTCCTGTACGCCCTCAAATCTCCACCCGAGATTCACTCAACCAGCCGCTGTATCTCTCTCCTGTACACCCTCTCATCTCCACCTGAGATTCACTCAGCCAGCCGGTATGTCTTTCTCCTGTACGCCCTCTCCTGTCCACCTGAGATTCACTGAAACAGCCGCTGTCTCTCTCTCCCGTACACCCTCTCATCTCCACCTGAGATTCACTCAAGGAGCCGGTATATCTCTCTCCTGTACACACTCTCATCTCCACCTGAGATTCACTCAACCAGCCGGAATATATCTGTCCTGTAAACCCTCTCATCTCCACCTGAGATTCAGTCAACAAGCCGGTGTATTTCTCTCCTGCACGCCCTCCCATCTCCACCTGAGATTCACTCAACCAGCCGGTATATCTCTCTCCGGTACGCCCTCTCATCTACACCTGAGATTCACTCGAGCAGCCGGTATATCTCACTCCTGCACACCATCTCATCTCCACCTGAGATTCACTCGACCAGCCGGTATATCTCTCTCCGATACACCCTCTCATCTCCACCTGAGATTTACTCAACCAGCTGGTATATCTCTCTCCTGTGCACCCTCTCATCTCCAGCTGAGATTCACTCTACTAGCCGGTATATCACTCTGCTGTACGCCCTCTCATTTCCAGCTGAGATTCACTCAGCCAGCCTGGTGTATCTCTCTCCTGTACGCCCTCTCATCTCCAGCTGAGATTCACTCAGCCAGCCGGTGTATCTCTCTCCTGTACGCCCTCTCATCTCCAGCTGAGATTCACTCAGGCAGCCGGTGTATCTCTCTCCTGTACGCCCTCTCCTCTCCAGCTGAGATTCACTCAGCCAGCCGGTGTATCTCTCTCCTGTACGCCCTCACATCTCCACCTGAGATTCACTCAACCAGCCGGTGTATCTCTCTCCTGTACGCTTTCTCATCTCCACCCGAGATTCACTCAACCAGCCGCTGTATCTCTCTCCTGTACGCCCTGTCATCTCCACCGAGATTCACTCAACCAGCCTGTGTATCTCTCTCCTGTACGCTTTCTCATCTCCACCCGAGATTCACTCAACCAGCCGCTGTATCTCTCTCCTGTACGCCCTGTCATCTCCACCCGAGATTCACTCAACCAGCCTGTGTATCTGTCTCCTGTACGCCCTCTCATCTCTACCTGAGATTCACTCGACCAGCCGCTGTATCTCTCTCCTGTACGCCCTGTCATCTCCACCCGAGATTCACTCAACCAGCCTGTGATTCTGTCTCCCGTACACCCTCTCATCTCCACCTGAGATTCACTCAAGGAGCCGGTATATCTCTCTCCTGTACACCCCTCTCATCTCCACCTCAGATTGACTCAACCAGCCAGTATATCTTTCTCCTGTATGCCCTCTCATCTCCACCTGGGATTCACTCAACCAGCCAGAATATCTCTCTCCTGTACACCCTCTCATCTCCACCTGTGATTCACTCAACCAGCTGATGTATCTCTCCCCTGTTCGCCCTCTCATCTCCACCTGAGATTCACTCAAACCAGCCGGTGTATCTCTCTCCTGTACGCCCTCTCATCTCCACCCGAGATTCACTCAACCAGCCGCTGTATCTCTCTCCTGTACACCCTCTCATCTCCACCTGAGATTCACTCAACAAGCCGGTATATCTCAATCCAATACACCCTATTCATCACCACCTGAGATTTACTCAACCAGCCGGTATATCTCACTCCTGTACACCCTCTCATCTCCATCTGAGATTCACTCAACCAGCCGGTATATCTCTCTCCTGTACACCCTCTCATCTCCACCTCAGTTTGACTCAATCAGCCGGTATATCTCTCTCCTGCACAGCTTCCCATCTCAACCTGAGATTCTCTCAACCAGCTGGAATATCTCTCTCCTATTTCACCGTCTCATCTCCACCTAAGATTCACTCAACCAGCCGGTATATTTCTCTTCCGTACGCCCTCTCATCTCCACCCGAGATTCACTCAACCAGCCTGTGTATCTGTCTACTGTACGCCCTCTCATCTCCACCCGAGATTCACTCAAGCAGCCGGTATATCTCTCTCCTGTAAGCCCTCTCATCTCCACCTGAGATTCACTCAACCAGCTGGTATATCTCTCTCCTGTACACCCTCTCATCTCCACCTGAGATTTACTCAACCAGCCGGTGTATCTCTCTCCTGTACACCTTCTCATCTCCACCTGGGATTCACTCAAACAGCCGGTGTATCTCTCTCCTGTACGCCGTCTCATCTCCACCTGAGATTCACTCAACCAGCTGATGTATCTCTCCCCTGTTCGCTCTCTCATATCCACCTGAGAATCACTCGACCAGCTGGTATACCTTGCTCCCATACACCCCTCTTATCTGCACCTGAGATTCACTCAAGGAGCCGGTATATCTCTCTCTAGTACACCCTCTCATCTCCAACTGAGATTCTGACAACCAGCCGGTATATCCCTCTCCTGTACACCCTCTCATCTCCATCTGAGATTCACTCAACCAGCCGGTATATCTCTCTCCTATATACCCTCTCATCTCCACCTGAGATTCACTCAACCAGCCGGTGTATCTCACTCCTGTATGCCCTCTCATCTCCACCTGAGATTCACTCAAGCAGCCGGTATATCTCTCTCCAGTACACCCTCTCATCTGCACCTGAGATTCTGACAACCAGCCGCTATATCTCTCTCCTGTACGCCCTCTCATCTCCACCTGAGATTCACTGAAACAGCCAGTGTATCTCTCTCCTGTACGCTTTCTCATCTAGACCTGAGATTCACTCAGCCAGCCTTTGTATCTCTGTCGTGTACGCCCTCTCATTTCCAGCTGAGATTCACTCAGCCAGCCAGTGTATCTCTCTCCTGAACGCACTCTCATCTCCAGCTGAGATTCACTCAGCCAGCCGGTGTATCTCTCTCTTGTACACCCTCTCATCTCCAGTTGAGATTCACTCAGCCAGCCTGTGTATCTCTCTCCTGTACGCCCGCTCATCTCCAGCTGAGATTCACTCAGCCACCCGGTGTATATCTCTCCTGTACGCCCTCTCATCTCCAGCTGAGATTCACTCAGCCAGCCGGTGTGTCTCTCTCCTGTACGCCCTCTCCTCTCCATGTGAGATTCACTCATACAGCCGGTGTATCTCTCTCCTGTACGCCCTCTCCTCTCCACCTGAGATTCACTCAACCAGCCGTTGTATCTCTCTCCTGTACACCATCTCATCTCCACCCTAGATTTACTCAAGCAGCCGGTATATCTCTCTCCTGTACACCCTCTCATCTCCACCCGAGATTCACTCGACCTGCCGGTATATCTCTCTCCAGTACACCCTCTCATTTTCGCCTGAGATACTGACAACCAGCCGGTATATATCTCTCCTGTACACCCTCTCATCTCCACCTGAGATTCGCTCAACCAGCCGGTATATCTCAATCCTATACACCCTCTCATCACCACCTGAGATTTACTCAACCAGCCGGTATATCTCACTCCTGTACACCCTCTCATCTCCATCTGAGATTCACTCAACCAGCCGGTATATCTCTCTCCTGTAAACCCTCTCATCTCCACCTCAGATTGACTCAACCAGCCAGTATATCTTTCTCCTGTATGCCCTCTCATCTCCACCTGGGATTCACTCAACCAGCCAGAATATCTCTCTCATGTACACCCTCTCATCTCCACCTGAGATTCACTCAATCAGCCGGTATATCGCTCTCCTGCACAGCCTCCCATCTCCACCTGAGATTCACTCAACCAGCTGGTATATCTCTCTCCTGTACACCCTCTCATCTCCACCTGAGATTCACTCAACCAGCCGGTGTATCTCTCTCCTGTACACCCTCTCATCTCCACCTGGGATTCACTCAAACAGCCGGTGTATCTCTCTCCTGTACGCCCTCTCATTTCCACCTGAGATTCACTCAACTAACTGATTTATCTCTCCCATGTTCTCCCTCTCATCTCCACCTGAGATTCACTCAAACCAGCCGGTGTATCTCTCTCCTGTACGCCCTCTCATCTCCACCCGAGATTCACTCAACCAGCCTGTGTATCTGTCTCCTGTACGCCCTCTCATCTCCACCCGAGATTCACTCAAGCAGCCGGTATATCTCTCTCCTGTACAGTCTCTCATCTCCACCTGAGAATCACTCGACCAGCTGGTATATCTTGCTCCCGTACACCCTCTCATCTCCACCTGAGATTCACTCAAGGAGCCGGTATATCTCACTCCTGTACACCCACTCATCTCCACCTGAGATTCACTCAACCAGCCAGTATATCTCTCTCCTATGCACACTTTCATCACCACCTGAGATTCACTCAACCAGCCGGTATGTCTCTCTCCTGTACACACTCTCATCTCCACCTGAGATTCACTCAACCAGGCGGTATATATCTGTCCTGTAAACCCTCTCATCTCCACCTGAGATTCACTCAACTAGCCGGTGTATTTCTCTCCTGTACACCCTCTCATCTCCACCTGACATTCACTCAACTAGCCGGTGTATGTCTCTCCTGAACTCCCTGACATCTCCACCTGAGGTTCACTCGACCAGCCGGTATATCTCTCTCCTGCACGCCCTCTCATCTCCACCTGAGATTCTGACAACCAGCCGGTATGTCTCTCTCCTGCACGCCCTCTCATCTCCACCTGAGATTTACTCGACCAGCCGGTACATCTCTCTCCTGTACGCCCTCTCATCTCCACCTGAGATTCACTTGACCAGCCGGTATATCTCTCTCCGGTACGCCCTCTCATCTCCGCCTGAGATTCACTCGAGCAGCCGGTATATCTCACTCCTGTACACACTCTCATCTCCACCTGAGATTCACTCGACCAGCCGGTATATCTCTCTCCGATACACACTCCCATCTCCACCTGAGATTCACTCAACCAGCTGGTATATCTCTCTCCTGTACACCCTCTCATCTCCAGCTGAGATTCAATCAGCCAGCCAGTTTATCTCACTCCTGTACGCCCTCTGATCTCCAGCTGAGGTTCACTCAGCCAGCCGGTGTATCTCTCTCCTGTACGCCCTCTCATCTCCTGCTGAGATTCAGTCAGCCAGCCGGTGTATCTCTCTCCTGTACACCCTCTCATCTCCAGCTGAGATTCACTCAGCCAGCCGGTGTATCTCTCTCCTGTACGCCCTCTCATCTCCAGCTGAGATTCACTCAGGCAGCCGGTGTATCTCGCTCCTGTGCGCCCTCTCCTCTCCAGCTGAGATTCACTCAGCCAGCCGGTGTATCACTCTCCTGTATGCCCTCTGATCTCCAGCTGAGATTCACTCAGCCAGCCGGTGTATCTCTCTCCAGTAAGCCCTCTCATCTCCAGCTGAGATTCACTCAGCCAGCCGGTGTATCTCTCTCTTGTACACCCTCTCATGTCCAGCTGAGATTCACTCAGCCAGACGGTGTATCTCTCTCCTATACGCCCTCTCCTCTCCACGTGAGATTCACTCAACCAGACGGTGTATCTCTCTCCTGTACGCCCTCTCCTCTCCACCTGAGATTCACTCAACCAGCCGGTGTATCTGTCACCTGTACACCCTCTCATCTCCACCTGAGATTCACTCAACCAGCCGGTGTATCTCTCTTCTGTACGCCCTCTCATCTCCACCTGAGATTCCCTCAACCAGCCGTTGTATCTCTCTCCTGTACGCCCTCTCATCTCCACCTGAGATTCACTCAAACAGCCGGTGAATCTCTCTCCTGTACGCCCTCTCATCTCCATCCGAGATTCACTCAACCAGCCGGTGTATCTCTCTCCTGTACGCCCTCTCATCTCCACCTGAGTTTCACTCGACCAGCCGGTGTATCACTCTCCTGTACGCCCTTTCATCTCCACCCGAGATTCACCCAAGCAGCCGGTATACCTCTCTCCTGTAGACCCTCTCATCTCCACCCGAGATTCACTCGACCAGCCGGAATACCGTGCTCCTGTACACCCTCTCATCTCCACCTGAGATTCGCTCAACCAGCCGGTATACTCAATCCTCTACACCCTCTCAGCAACACCTGAGATTTATTCAACCAGCCGGTATATCTCACTCCTGTACACCCTCTCATCTCCATCTGAGATTCACTCAACCAGCCGGACTATCTCTCTCCTGTACGCCCTCTCATCTCCACCTGAGTTTCACTCAACAAGCCGCTATATCTCTCTCCTGCACACCCTCTCATCTCCACCTGAGATTCACTCAACCAGCCGGTATATCTCTCTCCTGTACACCCTCTCATCTCCATCTGAGATTCACTTCAGCAGCTGGTATATCTCTCTCCTGTACGCCCTCTCATCTCCACCTGGGATTCATTCAACCAGCCAGTATATCTCTCTCCTGTATACCCTCCCATCTCCACCTGAGATTCACTCAAGCAGCCGGTATATCTCTCTCCTGTACGCCCTCTCATCTCCACCCGAGATTCACTCAACCAGCCTGTGTATCTGTCTCCTGTACGCCCTCTCATCTCCACCCGAGATTCACTCAAGCAGCCGGTATATCTCTCTCCTGTACAGTCTCTCATCTCCACCTGAGAATCACTCGACCAGCTGGTATATCTTGCTCCCGTACACCCTCTCATCTCCACCTGAGATTCACTCAAGGAGCCGGTATATCTCTCCCCAGTACACCCTCTCATCTCCACCTGAGTTTCTGACAACCAGCCGGTATATCTCACACCTGTACACCCACTCATCTCCACCTGAGATTCACTCAACCAGCCGGTATGTCTCTCTCCTGTACACACTCTCATCTCCACCTGAGATTCACTCAACCAGGCGGTATATATCTGTCCTGTAAACCCTCTCATCTCCACCTGAGATTCACTCAACCAGCCGGTGTATTTCTCTCCTGTACACCCTCTCATCTTCACCTGACATTCACTCAACTAGCCGGTGTATCTCTCTACTGAACTCCCTGACATCTCCACCTGAGATTCACTCGACCAGCCGGTATATCTCTCCTGCACGCCCTCTCATATCCACCTGAGATACACTCGACCAGCCGGTATATCTCTCTCCTGCACGCCCTCTCATCTCTACCTGAGATTTACTCGACCAGCCGGTACATCTCTCTCCTGTACGCCCTCTCATCTCCACCTGAGATTCACTTGACCAGCCGGTATATCTCTCTCCGGTACGCCCTCTCATCTCCACCTGAGATTCACTCGAGCAGCCGGTTAATCTCACTCCTGTACACACTCTCATCTCCACCTGAGATTCACTCGACCAGCCGGTATATCTCTCTCCGATACACACTCTCATCTCCACCTGAGATTCACTCAACCAGCTGGTATATGTCTCTCCTGAACACACTCTTATCTCCAACTGAGATTCACTCAACAAGCCGGTATATCTCTCCCCTGTACACCCCCTCATCTCCAGCTGAGGTTCACTCTACTAGCCGGTATATCACTCTGCTGTACGCCCTCTCATTTCCAGCTGAGATTCACTCAGCCAGCCTGGTGTATCTCTCTGCTGTATGCCCTCTCATCTCCAGCTGAGATTTAATCAGCCAGCCAGTTTATCTCTCTCCTGTACGCCCTCTCATCTCCAGCCGAGATTCACTCAGCCAGCCGGTGTATCTCTCTCCTGTACGCCCTCTCATCTCCAGCTGAGATTCACTCAGGCAGCCGGTGTATCTCGCTCCTGTGCGCCCTCTCCTCTCCAGCTGAGATTCACTCAGCCAGCCGGTGTATCACTCTCCTGTATGCCCTCTGATCTCCAGCTGAGATTCACTCAGCCAGCCGGTGTATCTCTCTCCAGTAAGCCCTCTCATCTCCAGCTGAGATTCACTCAGCCAGCCGGTGTATCTCTCTCTTGTACACCCTCTCATGTCCAGCTGAGATTCACTCAGCCAGACGGTGTATCTCTCTCCTATACGCCCTCTCCTCTCCACCTGAGATTCACTCAACCAGACGGTGTATCTCTCTCCTGTACGCCCTCTCCTCTCCACCTGAGATTCACTCAACCAGCCGGTGTATCTGTCACCTGTACACCCTCTCATCTCCACCTGAGATTCACTCAACCAGCCGGTGTATCTCTCTCCTGTACGCCCTCTCATCTCCACCTGAGATTCCCTCAACCAGCCGTTGTATCTCTCTCCTGTACGCCCTCTCATCTCCACCTGAGATTCACTCAAACAGCCGGTGAATCTCTCTCCTGTACGCCCTCTCATCTCCATCCGAGATTCACTCAACCAGCCGGTGTATCTCTCTCCTGTACGCCCTCTCATCTCCACCTGAGTTTCACTCGACCAGCCGGTGTATCACTCTCCTGTACGCCCTTTCATCTCCACCCGAGATTCACCCAAGCAGCCGGTATACCTCTCTCCTGTAGACCCTCTCATCTCCACCCGAGATTCACTCGACCAGCCGGAATACCGTGCTCCTGTACACCCTCTCATCTCCACCTGAGATTCGCTCAACCAGCCGGTATACTCAATCCTCTACACCCTCTCAGCAACACCTGAGATTTATTCAACCAGCCGGTATATCTCACTCCTGTACACCCTCTCATCTCCATCTGAGATTCACTCAACCAGCCGGACTATATCTCTCCTGTACGCCCTCTCATCTCCACCTGAGTTTCACTCAACAAGCCGCTATATCTCTCTCCTGCACACCCTCTCATCTCCACCTGAGATTCACTCAACCAGCCGGTATATCTCTCTCCTGTACACCCTCTCATCTCCATCTGAGATTCACTTCAGCAGCTGGTATATCTCTCTCCTGTACGCCCTCTCATCTCCACCTGGAATTCATTCAACCAGCCAGTATATCTCTCTCCTGTATACCCTCCCATCTCCACCTGAGATTCACTCAAGCAGCCGGTATATCTCTCTCCTGTACGCCCTCTCATCTCCACCCGAGATTCACTCAACCAGCCTGTGTATCTGTCTCCTGTACGCCCTCTCATCTCCACCCGAGATTCACTCAAGCAGCCGGTATATCTCTCTCCTGTACAGTCTCTCATCTCCACCTGAGAATCACTCGACCAGCTGGTATATCTTGCTCCCGTACACCCTCTCATCTCCACCTGAGATTCACTCAAGGAGCCGGTATATCTCTCCCCAGTACACCCTCTCATCTCCACCTGAGTTTCTGACAACCAGCCGGTATATCTCACACCTGTACACCCACTCATCTCCACCTGAGATTCACTCAACCAGCCGGTATGTCTCTCTCCTGTACACACTCTCATCTCCACCTGAGATTCACTCAACCAGGCGGTATATATCTGTCCTGTAAACCCTCTCATCTCCACCTGAGATTCACTCAACCAGCCGGTGTATTTCTCTCCTGTACACCCTCTCATCTTCACCTGACATTCACTCAACTAGCCGGTGTATCTCTCTACTGAACTCCCTGACATCTCCACCTGAGATTCACTCGACCAGCCGGTATATCTCTCCTGCACGCCCTCTCATATCCACCTGAGATACACTCGACCAGCCGGTATATCTCTCTCCTGCACGCCCTCTCATCTCTACCTGAGATTTACTCGACCAGCCGGTACATCTCTCTCCTGTACGCCCTCTCATCTCCACCTGAGATTCACTTGACCAGCCGGTATATCTCTCTCCGGTACGCCCTCTCATCTCCACCTGAGATTCACTCGAGCAGCCGGTATATCTCACTCCTGTACACACTCTCATCTCCACCTGAGATTCACTCGACCAGCCGGTATATCTCTCTCCGATACACACTCTCATCTCCACCTGAGATTCACTCAACCAGCTGGTATATGTCTCTCCTGAACACACTCTTATCTCCAACTGAGATTCACTCAACAAGCCGGTATATCTCTCCCCTGTACACCCCCTCATCTCCAGCTGAGGTTCACTCTACTAGCCGGTATATCACTCTGCTGTACGCCCTCTCATTTCCAGCTGAGATTCACTCAGCCAGCCTGGTGTATCTCTCTGCTGTATGCCCTCTCATCTCCAGCTGAGATTTAATCAGCCAGCCAGTTTATCTCTCTCCTGTACGCCCTCTCATCTCCAGCCGAGATTCACTCAGCCAGCCGGTGTATCTCTCTCCTGTACGCCCTCTCATCTCCAGCTGAGATTCAATCAGCCAGCCGGTGTATCACTCTCCTGTATGCCCTCTGATCTCCAGCTGAGATTCACTCAGCCAGCCGGTGTATCTCTCTCCTGTACACCCTCTCATGTCCAGCTGAGATTCACTCTGCCAGACGGTGTATCTCTCTCCTGTACGCCCTCTCCTCTCCACCTGAGATTCACTCAACCAGCCTGTGTACCTCTCTCCTGTACGCCCTCTCCTCTCCACCTGAGATTCACTCAACCAGCCGGTGTATCTGTCACCTGTACACCCTCTCATCTCCACCTGAGGTTCACTCAACCAGCCGGTGTATCTCTCTCCTGTACGCCCTCTCATCTCCACCTGAGATTCCCTCAACCAGCCGGTGTATCTCTCTCCTGTACGCCCTCTCATCTCCACCTGAGATTCACTCAAACAGACGGTGAATCTCTCTCCTGTACGCCCTCTCATCTCCACCTGAGATTCACTCGACCAGCCGGTGTATCTCTCTCTTGTACGCCCTTTCATCTCCACCCGAGATTCACTCAACCAGCCGGTGTATCTCTCTACTGTACGCCCTCTCATCTCCAACCGAGATTCACTCAACCAGCCGGTGTATCTCTCTCCTGCACGCCCTCTCATCTCCACCTGAGATTTACTCGACCAGCCGGTACATCTCTCTCCTGTACGCCCTCTCATCTCCACCTGAGATTCACTTGACCAGCCGGTATATCTCTCTCCGGTACGCCCTCTCATCTCCACCTGAGATTCACTCAAACAGACGGTGAATCTCTCTCCTGTATGCCCTCTCATCTCCACCTGAGATTCAGTCGACCAGCCGGTGTATCTCTCTCCTGTACGCCCTTTCATCTCCACCCGAGATTCACTCAACCAGCTGGTGTATCTCTCTACTGTACGCCCTCTCATCTCCACCCGAGATTCACTCAACCAGGCGGTGTATCTCTCTCCTGCACGCCCTCTCATCTCCACCTGAGATTTACTCGACCAGCCGGTACATCTCTCTCCTGTACGCCCTCTCATCTCCAGCTGAGATTCACTTGACCAGCCGGTATATCGCTCTCCGGTACGCCCTCTCATCTCCACCTGAGATTCACTCGAGCAGCCGGTATATCTCACTCCTGTACACACTCTCATCTCCACCTGAGATTCACTCGACCAGCCGGTATATCTCTCTCCGATACACACTCCCATCTCCACCTGAGATTCACTCAACCAGCTGGTATATCTCTCTCCTGTACACCCTCTCATCTCCAACTGAGATTCACTCAACAAGCCGGTATATCTCTCCCCTGTACACCCCCTCATCTCCAGCTGAGATTCACTCTACTAGCCGGTATATCACTCTGCTGTACGCCCCCTCATTTCCAGCTGAGATTCACTCAGCCAGCCTGGTGTATCTCTCTGCTGTACGCCCTCTCATCTCCAGCTGAGATTCAATCAGCCAGCCAGTTTATCTCTCTCCTGTACGCCCTCTCATCTCCAGCTGAGATTCACTGAGCCAGCCGGTGTATCTCTCTCCTGTACGCCCTCTCATCCCCAGCTGAGATTCACTCAGCCAGCCGGTGTATCTCTCTCCTGTACACCCTCTCATCTCCAGCTGAGATTCACTCAGCCAGCCGGTGTATCTCTCTCCTGTACGCCCTCTCATCTCCAGCTGAGATTCACTCAACCAGCTGGTATATGTCTCTCCTGTACACCCTCTCATCTCCAACTGTGATTCACTCAACAAGCCGGTATATCTCTCCCCTGTACACCCCCTCATCTCCAGCTGAGATTCACTCTACTAGCCGGTATATCACTCTGCTGTACGCCCTCTCATTTCCAGCTGAGATTCACTCAGCCAGCCTGGTGTATCTCTCTGCTGTATGCCCTCTCATCTCCAGCTGAGATTCAATCAGCCAGCCAGTTTATCTCTCTCCTGTACGCCCTCTCATCTCCAGCCGAGATTCACTCAGCCATCCGGTGTATCTCTCTCCTGTACGCCCTCTCATCTCCAGCTGAGATTCACTCAGCCAGCCGGTGTATCACTCTCCTGTACGCTCTCTCATGTCCAGCTGAGATTCACTCAGCCAGACGGTGTATCTCTCTCCTGTACGCCCTCTCCTCTCCACCTGAGATTCACTCAACCAGCCGGTGTATCTCTCTCCTGTACGCCCTCTCCTCTCCACCTGAGATTCACTCAACCAGCCGGTGTATCTGTCACCTGTACACCCTCTCATCTCCACCTGAGATTCACTCAACCAGCTGGTGTATCTCTCTCCTGTACGCCCTCTCATCTCCACCTGAGATTCCCTCAACCAGCCGGTGTATCTCTCTCCTGTACGCCCTCTCATATCCACCTGAGATTCACTCAAACAGACGGTGAATCTCTCTCCTGTACGGCCTCTCATCTCCACCTGAGATTCACTCGACCAGCCGGTGTATCTCTCTCCTGTACGCCCTTTCATCTCCACCCGAGATTCACTCAACCAGCCGGTGTATCTCTCTACTGTACGCCCTCTCATCTCCACCCGAGATTCACTCAACCAGCCGGTGTATCTCTCTCCTGCACGCCCTCTCATCTCCACCTGAGATTTACTCGACCAGCCGGTACATCTCTCTCCTGTACACCCTCTCATCTCCATCTGAGATTCACTTCAGCAGCTGGTATATCTCTCTCCTGTACGCCCTCTCATCTCCACCTGGGATTCATTCAACCAGCCAGTATATCTCTCTCCTGTATACCCTCCCATCTCCACCTGAGATTCACTCAAGCAGCCGGTATATCTCTCTCCTGTACGCCCTCTCATCTCCACCCGAGATTCACTCAACCAGCCTGTGTATCTGTCTCCTGTACGCCCTCTCATCTCCACCCGAGATTCACTCAAGCAGCCGGTATATCTCTCTCCTGTACAGTCTCTCATCTCCACCTGAGAATCACTCGACCAGCTGGTATATCTTGCTCCCGTACACCCTCTCATCTCCACCTGAGATTCACTCAAGGAGCCGGTATATCTCTCCCCAGTACACCCTCTCATCTCCACCTGAGTTTCTGACAACCAGCCGGTATATCTCACACCTGTACACCCACTCATCTCCACCTGAGATTCACTCAACCAGCCGGTATGTCTCTCTCCTGTACACACTCTCATCTGCACCTGAGATTCACTCAACCAGGCGGTATATATCTGTCCTGTAAACCCTCTCATCTCCACCTGAGATTCACTCAACCAGCCGGTGTATTTCTCTCCTGTACACCCTCTCATCTTCACCTGACATTCACTCAACTAGCCGGTGTATTTCTCTCCTGAACTCCCTGACATCTCCACCTGAGATTCACTCGACCAGCCGGTATATCTCTCCTGCACGCCCTCTCATATCCACCTGAGATACACTCGACCAGCCGGTATATCTCTCTCCTGCACGCCCTCTCATCTCTACCTGAGATTTACTCGACCAGCCGGTACATCTCTCTCCTGTACGCCCTCTCATCTCCACCTGAGATTCACTTGACCAGCCGGTATATCTCTCTCCGGTACGCCCTCTCATCTCCACCTGAGATTCACTCGAGCAGCCGGTATATCTCACTCCTGTACACACTCTCATCTCCACCTGAGATTCACTCAACCAGCTGGTATATGTCTCTCCTGAACACACTCTTATCTCCAACTGAGATTCACTCAACAAGCCGGTATATCTCTCCCCTGTACACCCCCTCATCTCCAGCTGAGGTTCACTCTACTAGCCGGTATATCACTCTGCTGTACGCCCTCTCATTTCCAGCTGAGATTCACTCAGCCAGCCTGGTGTATCTCTCTGCTGTATGCCCTCTCATCTCCAGCTGAGATTTAATCAGCCAGCCAGTTTATCTCTCTCCTGTACGCCCTCTCATCTCCAGCTGAGATTCAATCAGCCAGCCGGTGTATCACTCTCCTGTATGCCCTCTGATCTCCAGCTGAGATTCACTCAGCCAGCCGGTGTATCTCTCTCCTGTACACCCTCTCATGTCCAGCTGAGATTCACTCTGCCAGACGGTGTATCTCTCTCCTGTACGCCCTCTCCTCTCCACCTGAGATTCACTCAACCAGCCTGTGTACCTCTCTCCTGTACGCCCTCTCCTCTCCACCTGAGATTCACTCAACCAGCCGGTGTATCTGTCACCTGTACACCCTCTCATCTCCACCTGAGGTTCACTCAACCAGCCGGTGTATCTCTCTCCTGTACGCCCTCTCATCTCCACCTGAGATTCCCTCAACCAGCCGGTGTATCTCTCTCCTGTACGCCCTCTCATCTCCACCTGAGATTCACTCAAACAGACGGTGAATCTCTCTCCTGTACGCCCTCTCATCTCCACCTGAGATTCACTCGACCAGCCGGTGTATCTCTCTCTTGTACGCCCTTTCATCTCCACCCGAGATTCACTCAACCAGCCGGTGTATCTCTCTACTGTACGCCCTCTCATCTCCAACCGAGATTCACTCAACCAGCCGGTGTATCTCTCTCCTGCACGCCCTCTCATCTCCACCTGAGATTTACTCGACCAGCCGGTACATCTCTCTCCTGTACGCCCTCTCATCTCCACCTGAGATTCACTTGACCAGCCGGTATATCTCTCTCCGGTACGCCCTCTCATCTCCACCTGAGATTCACTCGAGCAGCCGGTATATCTCACTCCTGCACACACTCTCATCTCCACCTGAGATTCACTTGACCAGCCGGTATATCTCTCTCCGATACACACTCCCATCTCCACCTGAGATTCACTCAACCAGCTGGTATATCTCTCTCCTGTACACCCTCTCATCTCCAACTGAGATTCACTCAACAAGCCGGTATATCTCTCCCCTGTACACCCCCTCATCTCCAGCTGAGATTCACTCTACTAGCCGGTATATCATTCTGCTGTACGCCCTCTCATTTCCAGCTGAGATTCACTCAGCCATCCTGGTGTATCTCTCTGCTGTACGCCCTCTCATCTCCAGCTGAGATTCAATCAGCCAGCCAGTTTATCTCTCTCCTGTACGCCCTCTCATCTCCAGCTGAGATTCACTCAGCCAGCCGGTGTATCTCTCTCCTGTACGCCCTCTCATCTCCAGCTGAGATTCACTCAGCCAGCCGGTGTATCTCTCTCCTGTACACCCTCTCATCTCCAGCTGAGATTCACTCAGCCAGCCGGTGTATCTCTCTCCTGTACACCCCCTCATCTCCAGCTGAGATGCACTCTACTAGCCGGTATATCACTCTGCTGTACGCCCTCTCATTTCCAGCTTAGATTCACTCAGCCAGCCTGGTGTATCTCTCTGCTGTATGCCCTCTCATCTCCAGCTGAAATTCAATCAGCCAGCCAGTTTATCTCTCTCCTGTACGCCCTCTCATCTCCAGCCGAGATTCACTCAGCCAGCCGGTGTATCTCTCTCCTGTACGCCCTCTCATATCCAGCTGAGATTCACTCAGCCAGCCGGTGTATCACTCTCCTGTATGCCCTCTGATCTCCAGCTGAGATTCACTCAGCCAGCCGGTGTATCTCTCTCCTGTACACCCTCTCATGTCCAGCTGAGATTCACTCAGCCAGACGGTGTATCTCTCTCCTGTACGCCCTCTCCTCTCCACCTGAGATTCACTCAACCAGCCGGTGTATCTCTCTCCTGTACGCCCTCTCCTCTCCACCTGAGATTCACTCAACCAGCCGGTGTATCTGTCACCTGTACACCCTCTCATCTCCACCTGAGATTCACTCAACCAGCCGGTATATCTCTCTTCTGTACGCCCTCTCATCTCCACCTGAGATTCACTCAACCAGCCGGTGTATCTCTCTCCTGTACGCCCTCTCCTCTCCACCTGAGATTCACTCAACCAGCCGGTGTATCTGTCACCTGTACACCCTCTCATCTCCACCTGAGATTCACTCAACCAGCCGGTATATCTCTCTTCTGTACGCCCTCTCATCTCCACCTGAGATTCCCTCAACCAGCCGGTGTATCTCTCTCCTGTACGCCCTCTCATCTCCACCTGAGATTCACTCAAACAGACGGTGAATCTCTCTCCTGTATGCCCTCTCATCTCCACCTGAGATTCAGTCGACCAGCCGGTGTATCTCTCTCCTGTACGCCCTTTCATCTCCACCCGAGATTCACTCAACCAGCTGGTGTATCTCTCTACTGTACGCCCTCTCATCTCCACCCGAGATTCACTCAACCAGGCGGTGTATCTCTCTCCTGCACGCCCTCTCATCTCCACCTGAGATTTACTCGACCAGCCGGTACATCTCTCTCCTGTACGCCCTCTCATCTCCAGCTGAGATTCACATGACCAGCCGGTATATCGCTCTCCGGTACGCCCTCTCATCTCCACCTGAGATTCACTCGAGCAGCCGGTATATCTCACTCCTGTACACACTCTCATCTCCACCTGAGATTCACTCGACCAGCCGGTATATCTCTCTCCGATACACACTCCCATCTCCACCTGAGATTCACTCAACCAGCTGGTATATCTCTCTCCTGTACACCCTCTCATCTCCAACTGAGATTCACTCAACAAGCCGGTATATCTCTCCCCTGTACACCCCCTCATCTCCAGCTGAGATTCACTCTACTAGCCGGTATATCACTCTGCTGTACGCCCCCTCATTTCCAGCTGAGATTCACTCAGCCAGCCTGGTGTATCTCTCTGCTGTACGCCCTCTCATCTCCAGCTGAGATTCAATCAGCCAGCCAGTTTATCTCTCTCCTGTACGCCCTCTCATCTCCAGCTGAGATTCACTGAGCCAGCCGGTGTATCTCTCTCCTGTACGCCCTCTCATCCCCAGCTGAGATTCACTCAGCCAGCCGGTGTATCTCTCTCCTGTACACCCTCTCATCTCCAGCTGAGATTCACTCAGCCAGCCGGTGTATCTCTCTCCTGTACGCCCTCTCATCTCCAGCTGAGATTCACTCAACCAGCTGGTATATGTCTCTCCTGTACACCCTCTCATCTCCAACTGTGATTCACTCAACAAGCCGGTATATCTCTCCCCTGTACACCCCCTCATCTCCAGCTGAGATTCACTCTACTAGCCGGTATATCACTCTGCTGTACGCCCTCTCATTTCCAGCTGAGATTCACTCAGCCAGCCTGGTGTATCTCTCTGCTGTATGCCCTCTCATCTCCAGCTGAGATTCAATCAGCCAGCCAGTTTATCTCTCTCCTGTACGCCCTCTCATCTCCAGCCGAGATTCACTCAGCCAGCCGGTGTATCTCTCTCCTGTACGCCCTCTCATCTCCAGCTGAGATTCACTCAGCCAGCCGGTGTATCACTCTCCTGTACGCTCTCTCATGTCCAGCTGAGATTCACTCAGCCAGACGGTGTATCTCTCTCCTGTACGCCCTCTCCTCTCCACCTGAGATTCACTCAACCAGCCGGTGTATCTCTCTCCTGTACGCCCTCTCCTCTCCACCTGAGATTCACTCAACCAGCCGGTGTATCTGTCACCTGTACACCCTCTCATCTCCACCTGAGATTCACTCAACCAGCTGGTGTATCTCTCTCCTGTACGCCCTCTCATCTCCACCTGAGATTCCCTCAACCAGCCGGTGTATCTCTCTCCTGTACGCCCTCTCATATCCACCTGAGATTCACTCAAACAGACGGTGAATCTCTCTCCTGTACGGCCTCTCATCTCCACCTGAGATTCACTCGACCAGCCGGTGTATCTCTCTCCTGTACGCCCTTTCATCTCCACCCGAGATTCACTCAACCAGCCGGTGTATCTCTCTACTGTACGCCCTCTCATCTCCACCCGAGATTCACTCAACCAGCCGGTGTATCTCTCTCCTGCACGCCCTCTCATCTCCACCTGAGATTTACTCGACCAGCCGGTACATCTCTCTCCTGTACACCCTCTCATCTCCATCTGAGATTCACTTCAGCAGCTGGTATATCTCTCTCCTGTACGCCCTCTCATCTCCACCTGGGATTCATTCAACCAGCCAGTATATCTCTCTCCTGTATACCCTCCCATCTCCACCTGAGATTCACTCAAGCAGCCGGTATATCTCTCTCCTGTACGCCCTCTCATCTCCACCCGAGATTCACTCAACCAGCCTGTGTATCTGTCTCCTGTACGCCCTCTCATCTCCACCCGAGATTCACTCAAGCAGCCGGTATATCTCTCTCCTGTACAGTCTCTCATCTCCACCTGAGAATCACTCGACCAGCTGGTATATCTTGCTCCCGTACACCCTCTCATCTCCACCTGAGATTCACTCAAGGAGCCGGTATATCTCTCCCCAGTACACCCTCTCATCTCCACCTGAGTTTCTGACAACCAGCCGGTATATCTCACACCTGTACACCCACTCATCTCCACCTGAGATTCACTCAACCAGCCGGTATGTCTCTCTCCTGTACACACTCTCATCTGCACCTGAGATTCACTCAACCAGGCGGTATATATCTGTCCTGTAAACCCTCTCATCTCCACCTGAGATTCACTCAACCAGCCGGTGTATTTCTCTCCTGTACACCCTCTCATCTTCACCTGACATTCACTCAACTAGCCGGTGTATTTCTCTCCTGAACTCCCTGACATCTCCACCTGAGATTCACTCGACCAGCCGGTATATCTCTCCTGCACGCCCTCTCATATCCACCTGAGATACACTCGACCAGCCGGTATATCTCTCTCCTGCACGCCCTCTCATCTCTACCTGAGATTTACTCGACCAGCCGGTACATCTCTCTCCTGTACGCCCTCTCATCTCCACCTGAGATTCACTTGACCAGCCGGTATATCTCTCTCCGGTACGCCCTCTCATCTCCACCTGAGATTCACTCGAGCAGCCGGTATATCTCACTCCTGTACACACTCTCATCTCCACCTGAGATTCACTCAACCAGCTGGTATATGTCTCTCCTGAACACACTCTTATCTCCAACTGAGATTCACTCAACAAGCCGGTATATCTCTCCCCTGTACACCCCCTCATCTCCAGCTGAGGTTCACTCTACTAGCCGGTATATCACTCTGCTGTACGCCCTCTCATTTCCAGCTGAGATTCACTCAGCCAGCCTGGTGTATCTCTCTGCTGTATGCCCTCTCATCTCCAGCTGAGATTTAATCAGCCAGCCAGTTTATCTCTCTCCTGTACGCCCTCTCATCTCCAGCCGAGATTCACTCAGCCAGCCGGTGTATCTCTCTCCTGTACGCCCTCTCATCTCCAGCTGAGATTCACTCAGCCAGCCGGTGTATCACTCTCCTGTATGCCCTCTGATCTCCAGCTGAGATTCACTCAGCCAGCCGGTGTATCTCTCTCCTGTACAACCTCTCATGTCCAGCTGAGATTCACTCTGCCAGACGGTGTATCTCTCTCCTGTACGCCCTCTCCTCTCCACCTGAGATTCACTCAACCAGCCTGTGTACCTCTCTCCTGTACGCCCTCTCCTCTCCACCTGAGATTCACTCAACCAGCCGGTGTATCTGTCACCTGTACACCCTCTCATCTCCACCTGAGGTTCACTCAACCAGCCGGTGTATCTCTCTCCTGTACGCCCTCTCATCTCCACCTGAGATTCCCTCAACCAGCCGGTGTATCTCTCTCCTGTACGCCCTCTCATCTCCACCTGAGATTCACTCAAACAGACGGTGAATCTCTCTCCTGTACGCCCTCTCATCTCCACCTGAGATTCACTCGACCAGCCGGTGTATCTCTCTCTTGTACGCCCTTTCATCTCCACCCGAGATTCACTCAACCAGCCGGTGTATCTCTCTACTGTACGCCCTCTCATCTCCAACCGAGATTCACTCAACCAGCCGGTGTATCTCTCTCCTGCACGCCCTCTCATCTCCACCTGAGATTTACTCGACCAGCCGGTACATCTCTCTCCTGTACGCCCTCTCATCTCCACCTGAGATTCACTTGACCAGCCGGTATATCTCTCTCCGGTACGCCCTCTCATCTCCACCTGAGATTCACTCGAGCAGCCGGTATATCTCACTCCTGCACACACTCTCATCTCCACCTGAGATTCACTCGACCAGCCGGTATATCTCTCTCCGATACACACTCCCATCTCCACCTGAGATTCACTCAACCAGCTGGTATATCTCTCTCCTGTACACCCTCTCATCTCCAACTGAGATTCACTCAACAAGCCGGTATATCTCTCCCCTGTACACCCCCTCATCTCCAGCTGAGATTCACTCTACTAGCCGGTATATCACTCTGCTGTACGCCCTCTCATTTCCAGCTGAGATTCACTCAGCCATCCTGGTGTATCTCTCTGCTGTACGCCCTCTCATCTCCAGCTGAGATTCAATCATCCAGCCAGTTTATCTCTCTCCTGTACGCCCTCTCATCTCCAGCTGAGATTCACTCAGCCAGCCGGTGTATCTCTCTCCTGTACGCCCTCTCATCTCCAGCTGAGATTCACTCAGCCAGCCGGTGTATCTCTCTCCTGTACACCCTCTCATCTCCAGCTGAGATTCACTCAGCCAGCCGGTGTATCTCTCCCCTGTACACCCCCTCATCTCCAGCTGAGATTCACTCTACTAGCCGGTATATCACTCTGCTGTACGCCCTCTCATTTCCAGCTGAGATTCACTCAGCCAGCCTGGTGTATCTCTCTGCTGTATGCCCTCTCATCTCCAGCTGAAATTCAATCAGCCAGCCAGTTTATCTCTCTCCTGTACGCCCTCTCATCTCCAGCCGAGATTCACTCAGCCAGCCGGTGTATCTCTCTCCTGTACGCCCTCTCATATCCAGCTGAGATTCACTCAGCCAGCCGGTGTATCACTCTCCTGTATGCCCTCTGATCTCCAGCTGAGATTCACTCAGCCAGCCGGTGAATCTCTCTCCTGTACACCCTCTCATGTCCAGCTGAGATTCACTCAGCCAGACGGTGTATCTCTCTCCTGTACGCCCTCTCCTCTCCACCTGAGATTCACTCAACCAGCCGGTGTATCTCTCTCCTGTACGCCCTCTCCTCTCCACCTGAGATTCACTCAACCAGCCGGTGTATCTGTCACCTGTACACCCTCTCATCTCCCCCTGAGATTCACTCAACCAGCTGGTGTATCTCTCTCCTGTACGCCCTCTCATCTCCACCTGAGATTCCCTCAACCAGCCGGTGTATCTCTCTCCTGTACGCCCTCTCATATCCACCTGAGATTCACTCAAACAGACGGTGAATCTCTCTCCTGTACGGCCTCTCATCTCCACCTGAGATTCACTCAACCAGCCGGTGTATCTCTCTCCTGTACGCCCTTTCATCTCCACCCGAGATTCACTCAAGCAGCCGGTGTATCTCTCTACTGTACGCCCTCTCATCTCCACCCGAGATTCACTCAACCAGCCGGTGTATCTCTCTCCTGCACGCCCTCTCATCTCCACCTGAGATTTACTCGACCAGCCGGTACATCTCTCTCCTGTACGCCCTCTCATCTCCACCTGAGATTCACTTGACCAGCCGGTATATCTCTCTCCGGTACGCCCTCTCATCTCCACCTGAGATTCACTCGAGCAGCCGGTATATCTCACTCCTGTACACACTCTCATCTCCACCTGAGATTCACTCGACCAGCCGGTATATCTCTCTCCGATACACACTCCCATCTCCACCTGAGATTCACTCAACCAGCTGGAATATCTCTCTCCTGTACACCCTCTCATCTCCAACTGAGATTCACTCAACAAGCCGGTATATCTCTCCCCTGTACACCCCCTCATCTCCAGCTGAGATTCACTCTACTAGCCGGTATATTACTCTGCTGTACGCCCTCTCATTTCCAGCTGAGATTCACTCAGCCAGCCTGGTGTATCTCTCTGCTGTACGCCCACTCATCTCCAGCTGAGATTCAATCAGCCAGCCAGTTTATCTCTCTCCTGTACGCCCTCTCATCTCCAGCTGAGATTCACTCAGCAAGCCGGTGTATCTCTCTCCTGTACGCCCTCTCATCTCCAGCTGAGATTCACTCAGCCAGCCGGTGTATCTCTCTCCTGTACACCCTCTCATCTCCAGCTGAGATTCACTCAGCCAGCCGGTGTATCCCTCTCCTGTACGCCCTCTCATCTCCAGCTGAGATTCACTCAGGCAGCCTGTGTATCTCACTCCTGTACGCCCTCTCATCTCCAGCAGAGATTCACTCAGCCAGCCGGTGTATCTCTCTCCTGTACGCCCTCTCATCTCCAGCTGAGATTCACTCAGCCAGCCGGTGTATCACTCTCCTGTATGCCCTCTGATCTCCAGCTGAGATTCACTCAGCCAGCCTGTGTATCTCTCTCCTGTACACCCTCTCATGTCCAGCTGAGATTCACTCAACCAGCCGGTGTACCTCTCTCCTGTACGCCCTCTCCTCTCCACCTGAGATTCACTCAACCAGCCGGTGTATCTGTCACCTGTACACCCTCTCATCTCCACCTGAGATTCACTCAACCAGCCGGTGTATCTCTCTCCTGTACGCCCTCTCATCTCCACCTGAGATTCCCTCAACCAGCCGGTGTATCTCTCTCCTGTACGCCCTCTCATCTCCACCTGAGATTCACTCAAACAGACGGTGAATCTCTCTCCTGTACGCCCTCTCATCTCCACCTGAGATTCACTCGACCAGCCGGTGTATCTCTCTCCTGTACGCCCTTTCATCTCCACCCGAGATTCACTCAACCAGCCGGTGTATCTCTCTACTGTACGCCCTCTCATCTCCACCCGAGATTCACTCAACCAGCCGGTGTATCTCTCTCCTGCACGCCCTCTCATCTCCACCTGAGATTTACTCGACCAGCCGGTACATCTCTCTCCTGTACGCCCTCTCATCTCCACCTGAGATTCACTTGACCAGCCGGTATATCTCTCTCCGGTACGCCGTCTCATCTCCACCTGAGATTCACTCGAGCAGCCGGTATATCTCACTCCTGTACACACTCTCATCTCCACCTGAGATTCACTCGACCAGCCGGTATATCTCTCTCCGATACACACTCCCATCTCCACCTGAGATTCACTCAACCAGCTGGTATATCTCTCTGCTGTACGCCCTCTCATCTCCAGCTGAGATTCAATCAGCCAGCCAGTTTATCTCTCTCCTGTACGCCCTCTCATCTCCAGCTGAGATTCACTCAGCAAGCCGGTGTATCTCTCTCCTGTACGCCCTCTCATCTCCAGCTGAGATTCACTCAGCCAGCCGGTGTATCTCTCTCCTGTACACCCTCTCATCTCCAGCTGAGATTCACTCAGACAGCCGGTGTATCTCTCCCCTGTACACCCCCTCATCTCCAGCTGAGATTCACTCTACTAGCCGGTATATCACTCTGCTGTACGCCCTCTCATTTCCAGCTGAGATTCACTCAGCCAGCCTGGTGTATCTCTCTGCTGTACGGCCTGTCATCTCCACCTGAGATTCACTCAAACAGACGGTGAATCTCTCTCCTGTATGCCCTCTCATCTCCACCTGAGATTCACTCGACCAGCCGGTGTATCTCTCTCCTGTACGCCCTTTCATCTCCACCCGAGATTCACTCAACCAGCCGGTGTATCTCTGTACTGTACGCCCTCTCATCTCCACCCGAGATTCACTCAACCAGGCGGTGTATCTCTCTCCTGCACGCCCTCTCATCTCCACCTGAGATTTACTCGACCAGCCGGTACATCTCTCTCCTGTACGCCCTCTCATCTCCACCTGAGATTCACTTGACCAGCCGGTATATCTCTCTCCGGTACGCCCTCTCATCTCCACCTGAGATTCACTCGAGCAGCCGGTATATCTCACTCCTGTACACACTCTCATCTCCACCTGAGATTCACTCGACCAGCCGGTATATCTCTCTCCGATACACACTCCCATCTCCACCTGAGATTCACTCAACCAGCCTGTGTATCTCTCTCCTGTACACCCTCTCATGTCCAGCTGAGATTCACTCAACCAGCCGGTGTACCTCTCTCCTGTACGCCCTCTCCTCTCCACCTGAGATTCACTCAACCAGCCGGTGTATCTGTCACCTGTACACCCTCTCATCTCCACCTGAGATTCACTCAACCAGCCGGTGTATCTCTCTCCTGTACGCCCTCTCATCTCCACCTGAGATTCCCTCAACCAGCCGGTGTATCTCTCTCCTCTACGCCCTCTCATCTCCACCTGAGATTCACTCAAACAGACGGTGAATCTCTCTCCTGTACGCCCTCTCATCTCCACCTGAGATTCACTCGACCAGCCGGTGTATCTCTCTCCTGTACGCCCTTTCATCTCCACCCGAGATTCACTCAACCAGCCGGTGTATCTCTCTACTGTACGCCCTCTCATCTCCACCCGAGATACACTCAACCAGCCGGTGTATCTCTCTCCTGCACGCCCTCTCATCTCCACCTGAGATTTACTCGACCAGCCGGTACATCTCTCTCCTGTACGCCCTCTCATCTCCACCTGAGATTCACTTGACCAGCCGGTATATCTCTCTCCGGTACGCCGTCTCATCTCCACCTGAGATTCACTCGAGCAGCCGGTATATCTCACTCCTGTACACACTCTCATCTCCACCTGAGATTCACTCGACCAGCCGGTATATCTCTCTCCGATACACACTCCCATCTCCACCTGAGATTCACTCAACCAGCTGGTATATCTCTCTCCTGTACACCCTCTCATCTCCAACTGAAATTCACTCAACAAGCCGGTATATCTCTCCCCTGTACACCCCCTCATCTCCAGCTGAGATTCACTCTACTAGCCGGTATATCACTCTGCTGTACGCCCTCTCATTTCCAGCTGAGATTCACTCAGCCAGCCTGGTGCATCTCTCTGCTGTACGCCCTCTCATCTCCAGCTGAGATTCAATCAGCCAGCCAGTTTATCTCTCTCCTGTACGCCCTCTCATCTCCAGCTGAGATTCACTCAGCAAGCCGGTGTATCTCTCTCCTGTACGCCCTCTCATCTCCAGCTGAGATTCACTCAGCCAGCCGGTGTATCTCTCTCCTGTACACCCTCTCATCTCCAGCTGAGATTCACTCAGACAGCCGGTGTATCTCTCCCCTGTACACCCCCTCATCTCCAGCTGAGATTCACTCTACTAGCCGGTATATCACTCTGCTGTACGCCCTCTCATTTCCAGCTGAGATTCACTCAGCCAGCCTGGTGTATCTCTCTGCTGTACGCCCTGTCATCTCCACCTGAGATTCACTCAAACAGACGGTGAATCTCTCTCCTGTATGCCCTCTCATCTCCACCTGAGATTCACTCGACCAGCCGGTGTATCTCTCTCCTGTACGCCCTTTCATCTCCTCCCGAGATTCACTCAACCAGCCGGTGTATCTCTGTACTGTACGCCCTCTCATCTCCACCCGAGATTCACTCAACCAGGCGGTGTATCTCTCTCCTGCACGCCCTCTCATCTCCACCTGAGATTTACTCGACCAGCCGGTACATCTCTCTCCTGTACGCCCTCTCATCTCCACCTGAGATTCACTTGACCAGCCGGTATATCTCTCTCCGGTACGCCCTCTCATCTCCACCTGAGATTCACTCGAGCAGCCGGTATATCTCACTCCTGTACACACTCTCATCTCCACCTGAGATTCACTCGACCAGCCGGTATATCTCTCTCCGATACACACTCCCATCTCCACCTGAGATTCACTCAACCAGCTGGTATATCTCTCTCCTGTACACCCTCTCATCTCCAGCTGAGATTCACTCTACTAGCCAGTATATCACTCTGCTGTACGCCCTCTCATTTCCAGCTGAGATTCACTCAGCCAGCCTGGTGTATCTCTCTGCTGTACGCCCTCTCATCTCCAGCTGAGATTCAATCAGCCAGCCAGTTTATCTCTCTCCTGTACGCCCTCTCATCTCCAGCTGAGATTCACTCAGCCAGCCGGTGTATCTCTCTCCTGTACGCCCTCTCATCTCCAGCTGAGATTCACTCAGCCAGCCGGTGTATCTCTCTCCTGTACACCCTCTCATCTCCAGCTGAGATTCACTCAGCCAGCCGGTGTATCTCTCTCCTGTACGCCCTCTCATCTCCAGCTGAGATTCACTCAACCAGCTGGTATATGTCTCTCCTGTACACCCTCTCATCTCCAACTGAGATTCACTCAACAAGCCGGTATATCTCTCCCCTGTACACCCCCTCATCTCCAGCTGAGATTCACTCTACTAGACGGTATATCACTCTGCTGTACGCCCTCTCATTTCCAGCTGAGATTCACTCAGCCAGCCTGGTGTATCTCTCTGCTGTATGCCCTCTCATCTCCAGCTGAGATTCAATCAGCCAGCCAGTTTATCTCTCTCCTGTACGCCCTCTCATCTCCAGCCGAGATTCACTCAGCCAGCCGGTGTATCTCTCTCCTGTACGCCCTCTCATCTCCAGCTGAGATTCACTCAGCCAGCCGGTGTATCACTCTCCTGTATGCCCTCTGATCTCCAGCTGAGATTCACTCAGCCAGCCGGTGTATCTCTCTCCTGTACACCCTCTCATGTCCAGCTGAGATTCACTCAGCCAGACGGTGTATCTCTCTCCTGTACGCCCTCTCCTCTCCACCTGAGATTCACTCAACCAGCCGGTGTATCTCTCTCCTGTACGCCCTCTCCTCTCCACCTGAGATTCACTCAACCAGCCGGTGTATCTGTCACCTGTACACCCTCTCATCTCCACCTGAGATTCACTCAACCAGCCGGTGCATCTCTCTCCTGTACGCCCTCTCATCTCCACCTGAGATTCCCTCAACCAGACGGTGTATCTCTCTCCTGTACGCCCTCTCATCTCCACCTGAGATTGACTCAAACAGACGGTGAATCTCTCTCCTGTACGGCCTCTCATCTCCACCTGAGATTCACTCGACCAGCCGGTGTATCTCTCTCCTGTACGCCCTTTCATCTCCACCCGAGATTCACTCAACCAGCCGGTGTATCTCTCTACTGTACGCCCTCTCATCTCCACCCGAGATTCACTCAACCAGCCGGTGTATCTCTCTCCTGCACGCCCTCTCATCTCCACCTGAGATTTACTCGACCAGCCGGTACATCTCTCTCCTGTACGCCCTCTCATCTCCACCTGAGATTCACTTGACCAGCCGGTATATCTCTCTCCGGTACGCCCTCTCATCTCCACCTGAGATTCACTCGAGCAGCCGGTATATCTCACTCCTGTACACACTCCCATCTCCACCTGAGATTCACTCAACCAACTGGTATATCTCTCTCCTGTACACCCTCTCATCTCCAACTGAGATTCACTCAGCAAGCCGGTATATCTCTCCCCTGTACTCGCCCTCATCACCAGCTGAGATTCACTCTACTGGCCGGTATATCACTCTGCTGTACGCCCTCTCATTTCCAGCTGAGATTCACTCAGCCAGCCTGGTGTATCTCTCTGCTGTACGCCCACTCATCTCCAGCTGAGATTCAATCAGCCAGCCAGTTTATCTCTCTCCTGTACGCCCTCTCATCTCCAGCTGAGATTCACTCAGCCAGCCGGTGTATCTCTCTCCTGTACGCCCTCTCATCTCCAGCTGAGATTCACTCAGCCAGCCGGTGTATCTCTCTCCTGTACACCCTCTCATCTCCAGCTGAGATTCACTCAGCCAGCCGGTGTATCTCTCTCCTGTACGCCCTCTCATCTCCAGCTGAGATTCACTCAGGCAGCCTGTGTATCTCACTCCTGTACGCCCTCTCATCTCCAGCCGAGATTCACTCAGCCAGCCGGTGTATCTCTCTCCTGTACGCCCTCTCATCTCCAGCTGAGATTCACTCAGCCAGCCGGTGTATCACTCTCCTGTATGCCCTCTGATCTCCAGCTGAGATTCACTCAGCCAGCCGGTGTATCTCTCTCCTGTACACCCTCTCATGTCCAGCTGAGATTCACTCAGCCAGACGGTGTATCTCTCTCCTGTACGCCCTCTCCTCTCCACCTGAGATTCACTCAACCAGCCGGTGTACCTCTCTCCTGTACGCCCTCTCCTCTCCACCTGAGATTCACTCAACCAGCCGGTGTATCTGTCACCTGTACACTCTCTCATCTCCACCTGAGATTCACTCAACCAGCCGGTGTATCTCTCTCCTGTACGCCCTCTCATCTCCACCTGAGATTCCCTCAACCAGCCGGTGTATCTCTCTCCTGTACGCCCTCTCATCTCCACCTGAGATTCACTCAAACAGACGGTGAATCTCTCTCCTGTACGCCCTCTCATCTCCACCTGAGATTGACTCGACCAGCGGGTGTATCTCTCTCCTGTACGCCCTTTCATCTCCACCCGAGATTCACTCAACCAGCCGGTGTATCTCTCTGCTGTACGCCCTCTCATCTCCACCCGAGATTCACTCAACCAGCCGGTATATCTCTCTCCTGTACACCCTCTCATCTCCATCTGAGATTCACTTCAGCAGCTGGTATATCTCTCTCCTGTACGCCCTCTCATCTCCACCTGGGATTCTTTCAACCAGCCAGTATATCTCTCTCCTGTATACCCTCCCATCTCCACCTGAGATTCACTCAAGCAGCCGGTATATCTCTCTCCTGTACACCATCTCATCTCCACCTGAGATTCTGACAACCAGCCGGTATATCTCCTGTACACCCTCACATCTCCAGCTGTGATTCACTCAACCAGTCGGTATATCTCTCTGCTGTACGCCCTCTCATCTCCACCCGAGATTCATTCAACCAGCCGGTGTATCTCACTCCTGTACGTCCTCTCATTTCCACGAGAGATTCACTTAACCAGCCGGTATATGTCTCTCCTGTACGCCCTCTCATCTCCACCCGAGATTCACTCAACCAGCCTGTGTATCTGTCTCCTGTACGCCCTCTCATCTCCACTCGAGATTCACTCAAGCAGCCGGTATATCTCTCTCCTGTACAGTCTCTCATCTCCACCTGAGAATCACTCGACCAGCTGGTATATCTTGCTCCCGTACACTCTCTCATCTCCACCTGAGATTCACTCAAGGAGCCGGTATATCTCTCCCCAGTACACCCTCTCATCTCCACCTGAGTTTCTGACAACCAGCCGGTATATCTGACACCTGTACACCCACTCATCTCCACCTGAGATTCACTCAACCAGCCGGTATGTCTCTCTCCTGTACACACTCTCATCTCCACCTGAGATTCACTCAACCAGGCGGTATATATCTGTCCTGTAAACCCTCTCATCTCCACCTGAGATTCACTCAACCAGCCGGTGTATTTCTCTCCTGTACACCCTCTCATCTTCACCTGACATTCACTCAACTAGCCCGTGTATCTCTCTCCTGAACTCCCTGACATCTCCACCTGAGATTCACTCGACCAGCCGGTATATCTCTCCTGCACGCCCTCTCATATCCACCTGAGATACACTCGACCAGCCGGTATATCTCTCTCCTGCACGCCCTCTCATCTCTACCTGAGATTTACTCGACCAGCCGGTACATCTCTCTCCTGTACGCCCTCTCATCTCCACCTGAGATTCACTTGACCAGCCGGTATATCTCTCTCCGGTACGCCCTCTCATCTCCACCTGAGATTCACTCGAGCAGCCGGTATATCTCACTCCTGTACACACTCTCATCTCCACCTGAGATTCACTCGACCAGCCGGTATATCTCTCTCCGATACACACTCTCATCTCCACCTGAGATTCACTCAACCAGCTGGTATATGTCTCTCCTGTACACCCTCTTATCTCCAACTGAGATTCACTCAACAAGCCGGTATATCTCTCCCCTGTACACCCCCTCATCTCCAGCTGAGGTTCACTCTACTAGCCGGTATATCACTCTGCTGTACGCCCTCTCATTTCCAGCTGAGATTCACTCAGCCAGCCTGGTGTATCTCTCCGCTGTATGCCCTCTCATCTCCAGCTGAGATTTAATCAGCCAGCCAGTTTATCTCTCTCCTGTACGCCCTCTCATCTCCAGCCGAGATTCACTCAGCCAGCCGGTGTATCTCTCTCCTGTACGCCCTCTCATCTCCAGCTGAGATTCACTCAGCCAGCCGGTGCATCACTCTCCTGTATGCCCTCTGATCTCCAGCTGAGATTCACTCAGCCAGCCGGTGTATCTCTCTCCTGTACACCCTCTCATGTCCAGCTGAGATTCACTCTGCCAGACGGTGTATCTCTCTCCTGTACGCCCTCTCCTCTCCACCTGAGATTCACTCAACCAGCCTGTGTACCTCTCTCCTGTACGCCCTCTCCTCTCCACCTGAGATTCACTCAACCAGCCGGTGTATCTGTCACCTGTACACCCTCTCATCTCCACCTGAGGTTCACTCAACCAGCCGGTGTATCTCTCTCCTGTACGCCCTCTCATCTCCACCTGAGATTCCCTCAACCAGCCGGTGTATCTCTCTCCTGTACGCCCTCTCATCTCCACCTGAGATTCACTCAAACAGACGGTGAATCTCTCTCCTGTACGCCCTCTCATCTCCACCTGAGATTCACTCGACCAGCCGGTGTATCTCTCTCTTGTACGCCCTTTCATCTCCACCCGAGATTCACTCAACCAGCCGGTGTATCTCTCTACTGTACGCCCTCTCATCTCCAATCGAGATTCACTCAACCAGCCGGTGTATCTCTCTCCTGCACGCCCTCTCATCTCCACCTGAGATTTACTCGACCAGCCGGTACATCTCTCTCCTGTACGCCCTCTCATCTCCACCTGAGATTCACTTGACCAGCCGGTATATCTCTCTCCGGTACGCCCTCTCATCTCCACCTGAGATTCACTCGAGCAGCCGGTATATCTCACTCCTGTACACACTCTCATCTCCACCTGAGATTCACTCGACCAGCCGGTATATCTCTCTCCGATACACACTCCCATCTCCACCTGAGATTCACTCAACCAGCTGGTATATCTCTCTCCTGTACACCCTCTCATCTCCAACTGAGATTCACTCAACAAGCCGGTATATCTCTCCCCTGTACACCCCCTCATCTCCAGCTGAGATTCACTCTACTAGCCGGTATATCACTCTGCTGTACGCCCTCTCATTTCCAGCTGAGATTCACTCAGCCATCCTGGTGAATCTCTCTGCTGTACGCCCTCTCATCTCCAGCTGAGATTCAATCAGCCAGCCAGTTTATCTCTCTCCTGTACGCCCTCTCACCTCCAGCTGAGATTCACTCAGCTAGCCGGTGTATCTCTCTCCTGTACGCCCTCTCATCTCCAGCTGAGATTCACTCAGCCAGCCGGTGTATCTCTCTCCTGTACACCCTCTCATCTCCAGCTGAGATTCACTCAGCCAGCCGGTGTATCTCTCCCCTGTACACCCCCTCATCTCCAGCTGAGATTCACTCTACTAGCCGGTATATCACTCTGCTGTACGCCCTCTCATTTCCAGCTGAAATTCACTCAGCCAGCCTGGTGTATCTCTCTGCTGTATGCCCTCTCATCTCCAGCTGAAATTCAATCAGCCAGCCAGTTTATCTCTCTCCTGTACACCCTCTCATCTCCAGCCGAGATTCACTCAGCCAGCCGGTGTATCTCTCTCCTGTACGCCCTCTCATATCCAGCTGAGATTCACTCAGCCAGCCGGTGTATCACTCTCCTGTATGCCCTCTGATCTCCAGCTGAGATTCACTCAGCCAGCCGGTGTATCTCTCTCCTGTACACCCTCTCATGTCCAGCTGAGATTCACTCAGCCAGACGATGTATCTCTCTCCTGTACGCCCTCTCCTCTCCACCTGAGATTCACTCAACCAGCCGGTGTATCTCTCTCCTGTACGCCCTCTCCTCTCCACCTGAGATTCACTCAACCAGCCGGTGTATCTGTCACCTGTACACCCTCTCATCTCCACCAGAGATTCACTCAACCAGCCGGTGTATCTCTCTCCTGTACGCCCTCTCATCTCCACCTGAGATTCACTCAAACAGACGGTGAATCTCTCTCCTGTATGCCCTCTCATCTCCACCTGAGATTCAGTCGACCAGCCGGTGTATCTCTCTCCTGTACGCCCTTTCATCTCCACCTGAGATTTACTCGACCAGCCGGTACATCTCTCTCCTGTACGCCCTCTCATCTCCACCTGAGATTCACTTGACCAGCCGGTATATCTCTCTCCGGTACGCCCTCTCATCTCCACCTGAGATTCACTCGAGCAGCCGGTATATCTCACTCCTGTACACACTCTCATCTCCACCTGAGATTCACTCGACCAGCCGGTATATCTCTCTCCGATACACACTCCCATCTCCACCTGAGATTCACTCAACCAGCTGGTATATCTCTCTCCTGTACACCCTCTCATCTCCAACTGAGATTCACTCAACAAGCCGGTATATCTCTCCCCTGTACACCCCCTCATCTCCAGCTGAGATTCACTCTACTTGCCGGTATATCACTCTGCTGTACGCCCTCTCATTTCCAGCTGAGATTCACTCAGCCAGCCTGGTGTATCTCTCTGCTGTATGCCCTCTCATCTCCAGCAGAGATTCAATCAGCCAGCCAGTTGATCTCTCTCCTGTACGCCCTCTCATCTCCAGCTGAGATTCACTCAGCCAGCCGGTGTATCTCTCTCCTGTACGCCCTCTCATCCCCAGCTGAGATTCACTCAGCCAGCCGGTGTATCTCTCTCCTGTACACCCTCTCATCTCCAGCTGAGATTCACTCAGCCAGCCGGTGTATCTCTCTCCTGTACGCCCTCTCATCTCCAGCTGAGATTCACTCAACCAGCTGGTATATGTCTCTCCTGTACACCCTCTCATCTCCAACTGTGATTCACTCAATAAGCCGGTATATCTCTCCCCTGTACACCCCCTCATCTCCAGCTGAGATTCACTCTACTAGCCGGTATATCACTCTGCTGTACGCCCTCTCATTTCCAGCTGAGATTCACTCAGCCAGCCTGGTGTATCTCTCTGCTGTATGCCCTCTCATCTCCAGCTGAGATTCAATCAGCCAGCCAGTTTATCTCTCTCCTGTACGCCCTCTCATCTCCAGCCGAGATTCACTCAGCCAGCCGGTGTATCTCTCTCCTGTACGCCCTCTCATCTCCAGCTGAGATTCACTCAGCCAGCCGGTGTATCACTCTCCTGTACGCTCTCTCATGTCCAGCTGAGATTCACTCAGCCAGACGGTGTATCTCTCTCCTGTACGCCCTCTCCTCTCCACCTGAGATTCACTCAACCAGCCGGTGTATCTCTCTCCTGTACGCCCTCTCCTCTCCACCTGAGATTCACTCAACCAGCCGGTGTATCTGTCACCTGTACACCCTCTCATCTCCACCTGAGATTCACTCAACCAGCTGGTGTATCTCTCTCCTGTACGCCCTCTCATCTCCACCTGAGATTCCCTCAACCAGCCGGTGTATCTCTCTCCTGTACGCCCTCTCATATCCACCTGAGATTCACTCAAACAGACGGTGAATCTCTCTCCTGTACGGCCTCTCATCTCCACCTGAGATTCACTCGACCAGCCGGTGTATCTCTCTCCTGTACGCCCTTTCATCTCCACCCGAGATTCACTCAACCAGCCGGTGTATCTCTCTACTGTACGCCGTCTCATCTCCACCCGAGATTCACTCAATCAGCCGGTGTATCTCTCTCCTGCACGCCCTCTCATCTCCACCTGAGATTTACTCGACCAGCCGGTACATCTCTCTCCTGTACGCCCTCTCATCTCCACCTGAGATTCACTTGACCAGCCGGTATATCTCTCTCCGGTACGCCCTCTCATCTCCACCTGAGATTCACTCGAGCAGCCGGTATATCTCAGTCCTGTACACACTCTCATCTCCACCTGAGATTCACTCGACCAGCCGGTATATCTCTCTCCGATACACACTCCCATCTCCACCTGAGATTCACTCAACCAGCTGGTATATCTCTCTCCTGTACACCCTCTCATCTCCAACTGAGATTCACTCAACAAGCAGGTATATCTCTCCCCTGTACACCCCCTCATCTCCAGCTGAGATTCACTCTACTAGCCGGTATATCACTCTGCTGTACGCCCTCTCATTTCCAGCTGAGATTCACTCAGCCAGCCTGGTGTATCTCTCTGCTGTACGCCCACTCATCTCCAGCTGAGATTCAATCAGCCAGCCAGTTTATCTCTCTCCTGTACACCCTCTCATCTCCAGCTGAGATTCACTCAGCAAGCCGGTGTATCTCTCTCCTGTACGCCCTCTCATCTCCAGCTGAGATTCACTCAGCCAGCCGGTGTATCTCTCTCCTGTACACCCTCTCATCTCCAGCTGAGGTTCACTCAGCCAGCCGGTGTATCTCTCTCCTGTACGCCCTCTCATCTCCAGCTGAGATTCACTCAGGCAGCCTGTGTATCTCACTCCTGTACGCCCTCTCATCTCCAGCAGAGATTCACTCAGCCAGCCGGTGTATCTCTCTCCTGTACGCCCTCTCATCTCCAGCTGAGATTCACTCAGCCAGCCGGTGTATCACTCTCCTGTATGCCCTCTGATCTCCAGCTGAGATTCACTCAGCCAGCCTGTGTATCTCTCTCCTGTACACCCTCTCATGTCCAGCTGAGATTCACTCAACCAGCCGGTGTACCTCTCTCCTGTACGCCCTCTCCTCTCCACCTGAGATTCACTCAACCAGCCGGTGTATCTGTCACCTGTACACCCTCTCATCTCCACCTGAGATTCACTCAACCAGCCGGTGTATCTCTCTCCTGTACGCCCTCTCATCTCCACCTGAGATTCCCTCAACCAGCCGGTGTATCTCTCTCCTGTACGCCCTCTCATCTCCACCTGAGATTCACTCAAACAGACGGTGAATCTCTCTCCTGTACGCCCTCTCATCTCCACCTGAGATTCACTCGACCAGCCGGTGTATCTCTCTCCTGTACGCCCTTTCATCTCCACCCGAGATTCACTCAACCAGCCGGTGTATCTCTCTACTGTACGCCCTCTCATCTCCACCCGAGATTCACTCAACCAGCCGGTGTATCTCTCTCCTGCACGCCCTCTCATCTCCACCTGAGATTTACTCGACCAGCCGGTACATCTCTCTCCTGTACGCCTTCTCATCTCCACCTGAGATTCACTTGACCAGCCGGTATATCTCTCTCCGGTACGCCGTCTCATCTCCACCTGAGATTCACTCGAGCAGCCGGTATATCTCACTCCTGTACACACTCTCATCTCCACCTGAGATTCACTCGACCAGCCGGTATATCTCTCTCCGATACACACTCCCATCTCCACCTGAGATTCACTCAACCAGCTGGAATATCTCTCTCCTGTACACCCTCTCATCTCCAACTGAGATTCACTCAACAAGCCGGTATATCTCTCCCCTGTACACCCCCTCATCTCCAGCTGAGATTCACTCTACTAGCCGGTATATCACTCTGCTGTACGCCCTCTCATTTCCAGCTGAGATTCACTCAGCCAGCCTGGTGTATCTCTCTGCTGTACGCCCTCTCATCTCCAGCTGAGATTCAATCAGCCAGCCAGTTTATCTCTCTCCTGTACGCCCTCTCATCTCCAGCTGAGATTCACTCAGCCAGCTGGTGTATCTCTCTCCTGTACGCCCTCTCATCTCCAGCTGAGATTCACTCAGCCAGCCGGTGTATCTCTCTTCTGTACACCCTCTCATCTCCAGCTGAGATTCACTCAGACAGCCGGTGTATCTCTCCCCTGTACACCCCCTCATCTCCAGCTGAGATTCACTCTACTAGCCGGTATATCACTCTGCTGTACGCCCTCTCATTTCCAGCTGAGATTCACTCAGCCAGCCTGGTGTATCTCTCTGCTGTATGCCCTCTCATCTCCAGCTGAGATTCAATCAGCCAGCCAGTTTATCTCTCTCCTGTACGCCCTCTCATCTCCAGCCGAGATTCACTCAGCCAGCCGGTGTATCTCTCTCCTGTACGCCCTCTCATCTCCAGCTGAGATTCACTCAGCCAGCCGGTGTATCACTCTCCTGTACGCTCTCTCATGTCCAGCTGAGATTCACTCAGCCAGGCGGTGTATCTCTCTCCTGTACGCCCTCTCCTCTCCACCTGAGATTCACTCAACCAGCCGGTGTATCTCTCTCCTGTACGCCCTCTCCTCTCCACCTGAGATTCACTCAACCAGCCGGTGTATCTGTCACCTGTACACCCTCTCATCTCCACCTGAGATTCACTCAACCAGCCGGTGTATCTCTCTCCTGTACGCCCTCTCATCTCCACCTGAGATTCCCTCAACCAGCCGGTGTATCTCTCTCCTGTACGCCCTCTCATATCCACCTGAGATTCACTCAAACAGACGGTGAATCTCTCTCCTGTACGGCCTCTCATCTCCACCTGAGATTCACTCGACCAGCCGGTGTATCTCTCTCCTGTACGCCCTTTCATCTCCACCCGAGATTCACTCAACCAGCCGGTGTATCTCTCTACTGTACGCCCTCTCATCTCCACCCGAGATTCACTCAACCAGCCGGTGTATCTCTCTCCTGCACGCCCTCTCATCTCCACCTGAGATTCACTCGAGCAGCCGGTATATCTCACTCCTGTACACACTCTCATCTCCACCTGAGATTCACTCGACCAGCCGGTATATCTCTCTCCGATACACACTCCCATCTCCACCTGAGATTCACTCAACCAGCTGGTATATCTCTCTCCTGTACACCCTCTCATCTCCAACTGAGATTCACCCAACAAGCCGGTATATCTCTCCCCTGTACACCCCCTCATCTCCAGCTGAGATTCACTCTACTAGCCGGTATATCACTCTGCTGTACGCCCTCTCATTTCCAGCTGAGATTCACTCAGCCAGCCTGGTGTATCTCTCTGCTGTACGCCCACTCATCTCCAGCTGAGATTCAATCAGCCAGCCAGTTTATCTCTCTCCTGTACGCCCTCTCATCTCCAGCTGAGATTCACTCAGCAAGCCGGTGTATCTCTCTCCTGTACGCCCTCTCATCTCCAGCTGAGATTCACTCAGCCAGCCGGTGTATCTCTCTCCTGTACACCCTCTCATCTCCAGCTGAGATTCACTCAGCCAGCCGGTGTATCTCTCTCCTGTACGCCCTCTCATCTCCAGCTGAGATTCACTCAGGCAGCCTGTGTATCTCACTCCTGTACGCCCTCTCATCTCCAGCAGAGATTCACTCAGCCAGCCGGTGTATCTCTCTCCTGTACGCCCTCTCATCTCCAGCTGAGATTCACTCAGCCAGCCGGTGTATCACTCTCCTGTATGCCCTCTGATCTCCAGCTGAGATTCACTCAGCCAGCCTGTGTATCTCTCTCCTGTACACCCTCTCATGTCCAGCTGAGATTCACTCAACCAGCCGGTGTACCTCTCTCCTGTACGCCCTCTCCTCTCCACCTGAGATTCACTCAACCAGCCGGTGTATCTGTCACCTGTACACCCTCTCATCTCCACCTGAGATTCACTCAACCAGCCGGTGTATCTCTCTCCCGTACGCCCTCTCATCTCCACCTGAGATTCCCTCAACCAGCCGGTGTATCTCTCTCCTGTACGCCCTCTCATCTCCACCTGAGATTCACTCAAACAGACGGTGAATCTCTCTCCTGTACGCCCTCTCATCTCCACCTGAGATTCACTCGACCAGCCGGTGTATCTCTCTCCTGTACGCCCTTTCATCTCCACCCGAGATTCACTCAACCAGCCGGTGTATCTCTCTCCTGTACGCCCTCTCATCTCCACCTGAGATTCACTTGACCAGCCGGTATATCTCTCTCCGGTACGCCGTCTCATCTCCACCTGAGATTCACTCGAGCAGCCGGTATATCTCACTCCTGTACACACTCTCATCTCCACCTGAGATTCACTCGACCAGCCGGTATATCTCTCTCCGATACACACTCCCATCTCCACCTGAGATTCACTCAACCAGCTGGTATATCTCTCTCCTGTACACCCTCTCATCTCCAACTGAGATTCACTCAACAAGCCGGTATATCTCTCCCCTGTACACCCCCTCATCTCCAGCTGAGATTCACTCTACTAGCCGGTATATCACTCTGCTGTACGCCCTCTCATTTCCAGCTGAGATTCACTCAGCCAGCCTGGTGTATCTCTCTGCTGTACGCCCTCTCATCTCCAGCTGAGATTCAATCAGCCAGCCAGTTTATCTCTCTCCTGTACGCCCTCTCATCTCCAGCTGAGGTTCACTCAGCCAGCCGGTGTATCTCTCTCCTGTACGTCCTCTCATCTCCACCTGAGATTCACTTGACCAGCCGGTATATCTCTCTCCGGTACGCAGTCTCATCTCCACCTGAGATTCACTCGAGCAGCCGGTATATCTCACTCCTGTACACACTTTCATCTCCACCTGAGATTCACTCCACCAGCCGGTATATCTCTCTCCGATACACACTCCCATCTCCACCTGAGATTCACTCAACCAGCTGGTATATCTCTCTCCTGTACACCCTCTCATCTCCAACTGAGATTCACTCAACAAGCCGGTATATCTCTCCCCTGTACACCCCCTCATCTCCAGCTGAGATTCACTCTACTAGCCGGTATATCACTCTGCTGTACGCCTTCTCATTTCCAGCTGAGATTCACTCAGCCAGCCTGGTGTGTCTCTCTGCTGTACGCCCTCTCATCTCCAGCTGAGATTCAATCAGCCAGCCAGTTTATCTCTCTCCTGTACGCCCTCTCATCTCCAGCTGAGATTCACTCAGCCAGCCGGTGTATCTCTCTCCTGTACGCCCTCTCATCTCCAGCTGAGATTCACTCAGCCAGCCGGTGTATCTCTCTCCTGTACACCCTCTCATCTCCAGCTGAGATTCACTCAGACAGCCGGTGTATCTCTCCCCTGTACACCCCCTCATCTCCAGATGAGATTCACTCTACTAGCCGGTATATCACTCTGCTGTACGCCCTCTCATTTCCAGCTGAGATTCACTCAGCCAGCCTGGTGTATCTCTCTGCTGTACGCCCTCTCATCTCCACCTGAGATTCACTCAAACAGACGGTGAATCTCTCTCCTGTACGCCCTCTCCTCTCCACCTGAGATTCACTCAACCAGCCGGTGTATCTCTCTCCTGTACGCCCTCTCCTCTCCACCCGAGATTCACTCAACCAGCCGGTGTATCTCTCTACTGTACGCCCTCTCATCTCCACCCGAGATTCACTCAACCAGCCGGTGTACCTCTCTCCTGCACGCCCTCTCATCTCCACCTGAGATTTACTCGACCAGCCGGTACATCTCTCTCCTGTACGCCCTCTCATCTCCACCTGAGATTCACTTGACCAGCCGGTATATCTCTCTCCGGTACGCCCTCTCATCTCCACCTGAGATTCACTCGAGCAGCCGGTATATCTCACTACTGTACACACTCTCATCTCCACCTGAGATTTACTCGACCAGCCGGTACATCTCTCTCCTGTACGCCCTCTCATCTCCACCTGAGATTCACTTGACCATCCGGTATATCTCTCTCCGGTACGCCCTCTCATCTCCACCTGAGATTCACTCGAGCAGCCGGTATATCTCACTCCTATACACACTCTCATCTCCACCTGAGATTCACTCGACCAGCCGGTATATCTCTCTCCGATACACACTCCCATCTCCACCTGAGATTCACTCAACCAGCTGGTATATCTCTCTCCTGTACACCCTCTCATCTCCAACTGAGATTCACTCAACAAGCCGGTATATCTCTCCCCTGTACACCCCCTCATCTCCAGCTGAGATTCACTCTACTAGCCGGTATATCACTCTGCTGTACGCCCTCTCATTTCCAGCTGAGATTCACTCAGCCAGCCTGGTGTATCTCTCTGCTGTACGCCCACTCATCTCCAGCTGAGATTCAATCAGCCAGCCAGTTTATCTCTCTCCTGTACGCCCTCTCATCTCCAGCTGAGATTCACTCAGCAAGCCGGTGTATCTCTCTCCTGTACGCCCTCTCATCTGCAGCTGAGATTCACTCAGCCAGCCGGTGTATCTCTCTCCTGTACACCCTCTCATCTCCAGCTGAGATTCACTCAGGCAGCCGGTGTATCTCTCTCCTGCACGCCCTCTCATCTCCAGCTGAGATTCACTCAGGCAGCCTGTGTATCTCACTCCTGTACGCCCTCTCATCTCCAGCAGAGATTCACTCAGCCAGCCGGTGTATCTCTCTCCTGTACGCCCTCTCATCTCCAGCTGAGATTCACTCAGCCAGCCGGTGTATCACTCTCCTGTATGCCCTCTGATCTCCAGCTGAGATTCACTCAGCCAGCCTGTGTATCTCTCTCCTGTACACCCTCTCATGTCCAGCTGAGATTCACTCAACCAGCCGGTGTACCTCTCTCCTGTACGCCCTCTCCTCTCCACCTGAGATTCACTCAACCAGCCGGTGTATCTGTCACCTGTACACCCTCTCATCTCCACCTGAGATTCACTCAACCAGCCGGTGTATCTCTCTCCTGTACGCCCTCTCATCTCCACCTGAGATTCCCTCAACCAGCCGGTGTATCTCTCTCCTGTACGCCCTCTCATCTCCACCTGAGATTCACTCAAACAGACGGTGAATCTCTCTCCTGTACGCCCTCTCATCTCCACCTGAGATTCACTCGACCAGCCGGTGTATCTCTCTCCTGTACGCCCTTTCATCTCCACCCGAGATTCACTCAACCAGCCGGTGTATCTCTCTACTGTACGCCCTCTCATCTCCACCCGAGATTCACTCAACCAGCCGGTGTATCTCTCTCCTGCACGCCCTCTCATCTCCACCTGAGATTTACTCGACCAGCCGGTGCATCTCTCTCCTGTACGCCCTCTCATCTCCACCTGAGATTCACTTGACAAGCCGGTATATCTCTCTCCGGTACGCCGTCTCATCTCCACCTGAGATTCACTCGAGCAGCCGGTATATCTCTCTCCGATACACACTCCCATCTCCACCTGAGATTCACTCAACCAGCTGGTATATCTCTCTCCTGTACACCCTCTCATCTCCAGCTGAGATTCACTCAGCCAGCCGGTGTATCTCTCTCCTGTACGCCCTCTCATCTCCAGCTGAGATTCACTCAGCCAGCCGGTGTATCTCTCTCCTGTACACCCTCTCATCTCCAGCTGAGATTCACTCAGACAGCCGGTGTATCTCTCCCCTGTACACCCCCTCATCTCCAGCTGAGATTCACTCTACTAGCCGGTATATCACTCTGCTGTACGCCCTCTCATTTCCAGCTGAGATTCACTCAGCCAGCCTGGTGTATCTCTCTGCTGTATGCCCTCTCATCTCCAGCTGAGATTCAATCAGCCAGCCAGTTTATCTCTCTCCTGTACGCCCTCTCATCTCCAGCCGAGATTCACTCAGCCAGCCGGTGTATCTCTCTCCTGTACGCCCTCTCATCTCCAGCTGAGATTCACTCAGCCAGCCGGTGTATCACTCTCCTGTACGCTCTCTCATGTCCAGCTGAGATTCACTCAGCCAGACGGTGTATCTCTCTCCTGTACGCCCTCTCCTCTCCACCTGAGATTCACTCAACCAGCCGGTGTATCTCTCTCCTGTACGCCCTCTCCTCTCCACCTGAGATTCACTCAACCAGCCGGTGTATCTGTCACCTGTACACCCTCTCATCTCCACCTGAGATTCACTCAACCAGCTGGTGTATCTCTCTCCTGTACGCCCTCTCATCTCCACCTGAGATTCCCTCAACCAGCCGGTGTATCTCTCTCCTGTACGCCCTCTCATATCCACCTGAGATTCACTCAAACAGACGGTGAATCTCTCTCCTGTACGGCCTCTCATCTCCACCTGAGATTCACTCGACCAGCCGGTGTATCTCTCTCCTGTACGCCCTTTCATCTCCACCCGAGATTCACTCAACCAGCCGGTGTATCTCTCTACTGTACGCCCTCTCATCTCCACCCGAGATTCACTCAACCAGGCGGTGTATCTCTCTCCTGCACGCCCTCTCATCTCCACCTGAGATTTACTCGACCAGCCGGTACATCTCTCTCCTGTACGCCCTCTCATCTCCTCCTGAGATTCACTTGACCAGCCGGTATATCTCTCTCCGGTACGCCCTCTCATCTCCACCTGAGATTCACTCCAGCAGCCGGTATATCTCACTCCTGTACACACTCTCATCTCCACCTGAGATTCACTCGACCAGCCGGTATATCTCTCTCCGATACACACTCCCATCTCCACCTGAGATTCACTCAACCAGCTGGTATATCTCTCTCCTGTACACCCTCTCATCTCCAACTGAGATTCACCCAACAAGCCGGTATATCTCTCCCCTGTACACCCCCTCATCTCCAGCTGAGATTCACTCTACTAGCCGGTATATCACTCTGCTGTACGCCCTCTCATTTCCAGCTGAGATTCACTCAGCCAGCCTGGTGTATCTCTCTGCTGTACGCCCACTCATCTCCAGCTGAGATTCAATCAGCCAGCCAGTTTATCTCTCTCCTGTACGCCCTCTCATCTCCAGCTGAGATTCACTCAGCAAGCCGGTGTATCTCTCTCCTGTACGCCCTCTCATCTCCAGCTGAGATTCACTCAGCCAGCCGGTGTATCTCTCTCCTGTACGCCCTCTCATCTCCAGTTGAGATTCACTCAGGCAGCCTGTGTATCTCACTCCTGTACGCCCTCTCATCTCCAGCAGAGATTCACTCAGCCAGCCGGTGTATCTCTCTCCTGTACGCCCTCTCATCTCCAGCTGAGATTCACTCAGCCAGCCGGTGTATCACTCTCCTGTATGCCCTCTGATCTCCAGCTGAGATTCACTCAGCCAGCCTGTGTATCTCTCTCCTGTACACCCTCTCATGTCCAGCTGAGATTCACTCAACCAGCCGGTGTACCTCTCTCCTGTACGCCCTCTCCTCTCCACCTGAGATTCACTCAACCAGCCGGTGTATCTGTCACCTGTACACCCTGTCATCTCCACCTGAGATTCACTCAACCAGCCGGTGTATCTCTCTCCTGTACGCCCTCTCATCTCCACCTGAGATTCCCTCAACCAGCCGGTGTATCTCTCTCCTGTACGCCCTCTCATCTCCACCTGAGATTCACTCAAACAGACGGTGAATCTCTCTCCTGTACGCCCTCTCATCTCCACCTGAGATTCACTCGACCAGCCGGTGTATCTCTCTCCTGTACGCCCTTTCATCTCCACCCGAGATTCACTCAACCAGCCGGTGTATCTCTCTACTGTACGCCCTCTCATCTCCACCCGAGATTCACTCAACCAGCCGGTGTATCTCTCTCCTGCACGCCCTCTCATCTCCACCTGAGATTTACTCGACCAGCCGGTATATCTCTTTCCTGTACGCCCTCTCATCTCCACCTGAGATTCACTTGACCAGCCGGTATATCTCTCTCCGGTACGCCGTCTCATCTCCACCTGAGATTCACTCGAGCAGCCGGTATATCTCACTCCTGTACACACTCTCATCTCCACCTGAGATTCACTCGACCAGCCGGTATATCTCTCTCCGATACACACTCCCATCTCCACCTGAGATTCACTCAACCAGCTGGTATATCTCTCTCCTGTACACCCTCTCATCTCCAACTGAGATTCACTCAACAAGCCGGTATATCTCTCCCCTGTACACCCCCTCATCTCCAGCTGAGATTCACTCTACTAGCCGGTATATCACTCTGCTGTACACCCTCTCATTTCCAGCTGAGATTCACTCAGCCAGCCTGGTGTATCTCTCTGCTGTACGCCCTCTCATCTCCAGCTGAGATTCAATCAGCCAGCCAGTTTATCTCTCTCCTGTACGCCCTCTCATCTCCAGCTGAGATTCACTCAGCCAGCCGGTGTATCTCTCTCCTGTACGCCCTCTCATCTCCACCTGAGATTCACTTGACCAGCCGGTATATCTCTCTCCGGTACGCCGTCTCATCTCCACCTGAGATTCACTCGAGCAGCCGGTATATCTCACTCCTGTACACACTCTCATCTCCACCTGAGATTCACTCCACCAGCCGGTATATCTCTCTCCGATACACACTCGCATCTCCACCTGAGATTCACTCAACCAGCTGGTATATCTCTCTCCTGTACACCCTCTCATCTCCAACTGAGATTCACTCAACAAGCCGGTATATCTCTCCCCTGTACACCCCCTCATCTCCAGCTGAGATTCACTCTACTAGCCGGTATATCACTCTGCTGTACGCCCTCTCATTTCCAGCTGAGATTCACTCAGCCAGCCTGGTGTATCTCTCTCCTGTACGCCCTCTCATCTCCAGCTGAGATTCACTCAGCCAGCCGGTGTATCTCTCTCCTGTACGCCCTCTCATCTCCAGCTGAGATTCACTCAGCCAGCCGGTGTATCTCTCTCCTGTACACCCTCTCATCTCCAGCTGAGATTCACTCAGACAGCCGGTGTATCTCTCCCCTGTACACCCCCTCATCTCCAGCTGAGATTCACTCTACTAGCCGGTATATCACTCTGCTGTACGCCATCTCATTTCCAGCTGAGATTCACTCAGCCAGCCTGGTGTATCTCTCTGCTGTACGCCCTCTCATCTCCACCTGAGATTCACTCAAACAGACGGTGAATCTCTCTCCTGTATGCCCTCTCATCTCCACCTGAGATTCACTCGACCAGCCGGTGTATCTCTCTCCTGTACGCCCTTTCATCTCCACCCGAGATTCACTCAACCAGCCGGTGTATCTCTCTGCTGTACGCCCTCTCATCTCCACCCGAGATTCACTCAACCAGCCGGTATATCTCTCTCCTGTACACCCTCTCATCTCCATCTGAGATTCACTTCAGCAGCTGGTATATCTCTCTCCTGTACGCCCTCTCATCTCCACCTGGGATTCATTCAACCAGCCAGTATATCTCTCTCCTGTATACCCTCCCATCTCCACCTGAGATTCACTCAAGCAGCCGGTATATCTCTCTCCTGTACACCATCTCATCTCCACCTGAGATTCTGACAACCAGCCGGTATATCTCCTGTACACCCTCACATCTCCAGCTGTGATTCACTCAACCAGTCGGTATATCTCTCTGCTGTACGCCCTCTCATCTCCACCCGAGATTCATTCAACCAGCCGGTGTATCTCACTCCTGTACGCCCTCTCCTCTCCACCTGAGATTCACTCAACCAGCCGGTGTATCTGTCACCTGTACACTCTCTCATCTCCACCTGAGATTCACTCAACCAGCCGGTGTATCTCTCTCCTGTACGTCCTCTCATCTCCACCTGAGATTCCCTCAACCAGCCGGTGTATCTCTCTCCTGTACGCCCTCTCATCTCCACCTGAGATTCACTCAAACAGACGGTGAATCTCTCTCCTGTACGCCCTCTCATCTCCACCTGAGATTCACTCGACCAGCCGGTGTATCTCTCTCCTGTACGCCCTTTCATCTCCACCCGAGATTCACTCAACCAGCCGGTGTATCTCTCTGCTGTACGCCCTCTCATCTCCACCCGAGATTCACCCAACCAGCCGGTATATCTCTCTCCTGTACACCCTCTCATCTCCATCTGAGATTCACTTCAGCAGCTGGTATATCTCTCTCCTGTACGCCCTCTCATCTCCACCTGGGATTCATTCAACCAGCCAGTATATCTCTCTCCTGTATACCCTCCCATCTCCACCTGAGATTCACTCAAGCAGCCGGTATATCTCTCTCTTGTACACCATCTCATCTCCACCTGAGATTCTGACAACCAGCCGGTATATCTCCTGTACACCCTCACATCTCCGGCTGTGATTCACTCAACCAGTCGGTATATCTCTCCCCTGTACACCCCCTCATCTCCAGCTGAGATTCACTCTACTAGCCGGTATATCACTCTGCTGTACGCCCTCTCATTTCCAGCTGAGATTCACTCAGCCAGCCTGGTGTATCTCTCTGCTGTATGCCCTCTCATCTCCAGCTGAAATTCAATCAGCCAGCCAGTTTATCTCTCTCCTGTACGCCCTCTCATCTCCAGCCGAGATTCACTCAGCCAGCCGGTGTATCTCTCTCCTGTACGCCCTCTCATATCCAGCTGAGATTCACTCAGCCAGCCGGTGTATCACTCTCCTGTATGCCCTCTGATCTCCAGCTGAGATTCACTCAGCCAGCCGTTGTATCTCTCTCCTGTACACCCTCTCATGTCCAGCTGAGATTCACTCAGCCAGACGGTGTATCTCTCTCCTGTACGCCCTCTCCTCTCCACCTGAGATTCACTCAACCAGCCGGTTTATCTCTCTCCTGTACGCCCTCTCCTCTCCACCTGAGATTCACTCAACCAGCCGGTGTATCTGTCACCTGTACACCCTCTCATCTCCACCCGAGATTCACTCAACCAGCCGGTGTATCTCTCTCCTGTTCGCCCTCTCATCTCCACCTGAGATTCCCTCAACCAGCCGGTGTATCTCTCTCCTGTACGCCCTCTCATCTCCACCTGAGATTCACTCAAACAGACGGTGAATCTCTCTCCTGTATGCCCTCACATCTCCACCTGAGATTCAGTCGACCAGCCGGTGTATCTCTCTCCTGTAGGCCCTTTCATCTCCACCCGAGATTCACTCAACCAGCCGGTGTATCTCTCTACTGTACGCCCTCTCATCTCCACCCGAGATTCACTCAACCAGGCGGTGTATCTCTCTCCTGCACGCCCTCTCATCTCCACCTGAGATTTACTCGACCAGCCGGTACATCTCTCTCCTGTACGCCCTCTCATCTCCACCTGAGATTCACTTGACCAGCCGGTATATCTCTCTCCGGTACGCCCTCTCATCTCCACCTGAGATTCACTCGAGCAGCCGGTACATCTCACTCCTGTACACACTCTCATCTCCACCTGAGATTCACTCGACCAGCCGGTATATCTCTCTCCGATACACACTCCCATCTCCACCTGAGATTCACTCAACCAGCTGGTATATCTCTCTCCTGTACACCCTCTCATCTCCAACTGAGATTCACTCAACAAGCCGGTATATCTCTCCCCTGTACACCCCCTAATCTCCAGCTGAGATTCACTCTACCAGCCGGTGTATCTCTCTCCTGTACACCCTCTCATCTCCAGCTGAGATTCACTCAGCCAGCCGGTGTATCTCTCCCCTGTACACCCCCTCATCTCCAGCTGAGATTCACTCAGCCAGCCTGGTGTATCTCTCTGCTGTATGCCCTCTCATCTCCAGCTGAAATTCAATCAGCCAGCCAGTTTATCTCTCTCCTGTACGCCCTCTCATCTCCAGCCGAGATTCACTCAGCCAGCCGGTGTATCTCTCTCCTGTACACCCTCTCATGTCCAGCTGAGATTCACTCAGCCAGACGGTGTATCTCTCTCCTGTACGCCCTCTCCTCTCCACCTGAGATTCACTCAACCAGCCGGTGTATCTCTCTCCTGTACGCCCTCTCCTCTCCACCTGAGATTCACTCAAGCAGCCGGTGTATCTGTCACCTGTACACCCTCTCATCTCCACCTGAGATTCACTCAACCAGCTGGTGTATCTCTCTCCTGTACGCCCTCTCATCTCCACCTGAGATTCCCTCAACCAGCCGGTGTATCTCTCTCCTGTACGCCCTCTCATATCCACCTGAGATTCACTCAAACAGACGGTGAATCTCTCTCCTGTACGGCCTCTCATCTCCACCTGAGATTCACTCGACCAGCCGGTGTATCTCTCTCCTGTACGCCCTTTCATCTCCACCCGAGATTCACTCAACCAGCCGGTGTATCTCTCTACTGTACGCCCTCTCATCTCCACCCGAGATTCACTCAACCAGGCGGTGTATCTCTCTCCTGCACGCCCTCTCATCTCCACCTGAGATTTACTCGACCAGCCGGTACATCTCTCTCCTGTACGCCCTCTCATCTCCACCTGAGATTCACTTGACCAGCCGGTATATCTCTCTCCGGTACGCCCTCTCATCTCCACCTGAGATTCACTCGAGCAGCCGGTATATCTCACTCCTGTACACACTCTCATCTCCACCTGAGATTCACTCGACCAGCCGGTATATCTCTCTCCGATACACACTCCCATCTCCACCTGAGATTCACTCAACCAGCTGGTATATCTCTCTCCTGTACACCCTCTCATCTCCAACTGAGATTCACTCAACAAGCCGGTATATCTCTCTCCTGTACACCCTCTCATCTCCAACTGTGATTCACTCAACAAGCCGGTATATCTCTCCCCTGTACACCCCCTCATCTCCAGCTGAGATTCACTCTACTAGCCGGTATATCACTCTGCTGTACGCCCTCTCATTTCCAGCTGAGATTCACTCAGCCAGCCTGGTGTATCTCTCTGCTGTATGCCCTCTCATCTCCAGCTGAGATTCAATCAGCCAGCCAGTTTATCTCTCTCCTGTACGCCCTCTCATCTCCAGCCGAGATTCACTCAGCCAGCCGGTGTATCTCTCTCCTGTACGCCCTCTCATATCCAGCTGAGATTCACTCAGCCAGCCGGTGTGTCACTCTCCTGTACGCTCTCTCATGTCCAGCTGAGATTCACTCAGCCAGACGGTGTATCTCTCTCCTGTAGGCCCTCTCCTCTCCACCTGAGATTCACTCAACCAGCCGGTGTATCTCTCTCCTGTACGCCCTCTCCTCTCCACCTGAGATTCACTCAAGCAGCCGGTGTATCTGTCACCTGTACACCCTCTCATCTCCACCTGAGATTCACTCAACCAGCTGGTGTATCTCTCTCCTGTACGCCCTCTCATCTCCACCTGAGATTCCCTCAACCAGCCGGTGTATCTCTCTCCTGTACGCCCTCTCATATCCACCTGAGATTCACTCAAACAGACGGTGAATCTCTCTCCTGTACGGCCTCTCATCTCCACCTGAGATTCACTCGACCAGCCGGTGTATCTCTCTCCTGTACGCCCTTTCATCTCCACCCGAGATTCACTCAACCAGCCGGTGTATCTCTCTACTGTACGCCCTCTCATCTCCACCCGAGATTCACTCAACCAGCCGGTGTATCTCTCTCCTGCACGCTCTCTCATCTCCACCTGAGATTTACTCGACCAGCCGGTACATCTCTCTCCTGTACGCCCTCTCATCTCCACCTGAGATTCACTCGAGCAGCCGGTATATCTCACTCCTGTACACACTCTCATCTCCACCTGAGATTCACTCGACCAGCCGGTATATCTCTCTCCGATACACACTCCCATCTCCACCTGAGATTCACTCAACCAGCTGGTATATCTCTCTCCTGTACACCCTCTCATCTCCAACTGAGATTCACTCAACAAGCCGGTATATCTCTCCCCTGTACACCCCCTCATCTCCAGCTGAGATTCACTCTACTAGCCGGTATATCACTCTGCTGTACGCCCTCTCATTTCCAGCTGAGATTCACTCAGCCAGCCTGGTGTATCTCTCTGCTGTACGCCCACTCATCTCCAGCTGAGATTCAATCAGCCAGCCAGTTTATCTCTCTCCTGTACGCACTCTCATCTCCAGCTGAGATTCACTCAGCAAGCCGGTGTATCTCTCTCCTGTACGCCCTCTCATCTCCAGCTGAGATTCACTCAGCCAACCGGTGTATCTCTCTCCTGTACACCCTCTCATCTCCAGCTGAGATTCACTCAGCCAGCCGGTGTATCTCTCTCCTGTACGCCCTCTCATCTCCAGCTGAGATTCACTCAGGCAGCCTGTGTATCTCACTGCTGTACGCCCTCTCATCTCCAGCAGAGATTCACTCAGCCAGCCGGTGTATCTCTCTCCTGTACGCCCTCTCATCTCCAGCTGAGATTCACTCAGCCAGCCGGCGTATCACTCTCCTGTATGCCCTCTGATCTCCAGCTGAGATTCACTCAGCCAGCCTGTGTATCTCTCTCCTGTACACCCTCTCATGTCCAGCTGAGATTCACTCAACCAGCCGGTGTACCTCTCTCCTGTACGCCCTCTCCTCTCCACCTGAGATTCACTCAACCAGCCGGTGTATCTCTCTACTGTACGCCCTCTCATCTCCACCCGAGATTCACTCAACCAGCCGGTGTATCTCTCTCCTGCACGCCCTCTCATCTCCACCTGAGATTTACTCGACCAGCCGGTACATCTCTCTCCTGTACGCCCTCTCATCTCCACCTGAGATTCACTAAACCAGCCGGTATATCTCTCTCCGGTACGCCGTCTCATCTCCACCTGAGATTCACTCGACCAGCCGGTATATCTCTCTCCGATACACACTCCCATCTCCACCTGAGATTCACTCAACCAGCTGGTATATCTCTCTCCTGTACACCCTCTCATCTCCAACTGAGATTCACTCAACAAGCCGGTATATCTCTCCCCTGTACACCCCCTCATCTCCAGCTGCGATTCACTCTACTAGCCGGTATATCACTCTGCTGTACGCCCTCTCATTTCCAGCTGAGATTCACTCAGCCAGCCGGTGTATCTCTCTCCTGTACGCCCTCTCATCTCCAGCTGAGATTCACTCAGCCAGCCGGTGTATCTCTCTCCTGTACACCCTCTCATCTCCAGCTGAGATTCACTCAGACAGCCGGTGTATCTCTCCCCTGTACACCCCCTCATCTCCAGCTGAGATTCACTCTACTAGCCGGTATATCACTCTGCTGTACGCCCTCTCATTTCCAGCTGAGATTCACTCAGCCAGCCTGGTGTATCTCTCTGCTGTATGCCCTCTCATCTCCAGCTGAGATTCAATCAGCCAGCCAGTTTATCTCTCTCCTGTACGCCCTCTCATCTCCAGCCGAGATTCACTCAGCCAGCCGGTGTATCTCTCTCCTGTACGCCCTCTCATCTCCAGCTGAGATTCACTCAGCCAGCCGGTGTATCACTCTCCTGTACGCTCTCTCATGTCCAGCTGAGATTCACTCAGCCAGACGGTGTATCTCTCTCCTGTACGCCCTCTCCTCTCCACCTGAGATTCACTCAACCAGCCGGTGTATCTCTCTCCTGTACACCCTCTCCTCTCCACCTGAGATTCACTCAACCAGCCGGTGTATCTGTCACCTGTACAAACTCTCATCTCCACCTGAGATTCACTCAACCAGCTGGTGTATCTCTCTCCTGTACGCCGTCTCATCTCCACCTGAGATTCCCTCAACCAGCCGGTGTATCTCTCTCCTGTACGCCCTCTCATATCCACCTGAGATTCACTCAAACAGACGGTGAATCTCTCTCCTGTACGGCCTCTCATCTCCACCTGAGAATCACTCGACCAGCCGGTGTATCTCTCTCCTGTACGCCCTTTCATCTCCACCCGAGATTCACTCAACCAGCCGGTGTATCTCTCTACTGTACGCCCTCTCATCTCCACCCGAGATTCACTCAACCAGCCGGTGTATCTCTCTCCTGCACGCCCTCTCATCTCCACCTGAGATTTACTCAACCAGCCGGTACATCTCTCTCCTGTAGGCCCTCTCATCTCCACCTGAGATTCACTTGACCAGCCGGTATATCTCTCTCCGATACGCCCTCTCATCTCCACCTGAGATTCACTCGAGCAGCCGGTATATCTCACTCCTGTACACACTCTCATCTCCACCTGAGATTCACTCAGCAAGCTGGTGTATCTCTCTCCTGTACGCCCTCTCATCTCCAGCTGAGATTCACTCAGCCAGCCGGTGTATCTCTCTCCTGTACACCCTCTCATCTCCAGCTGAGATTCACTCAGCCAGCCGGTGTATCTCTCTCCTGTACGCCCTCTCATCTCCAGCTGAGATTCACTCAGGCAGCCTGTGTATCTCACTCCTGTACGCCCTCTCATCTCCAGCAGAGATTCACTCAACAAGCCGGTATATCTCTCCCCTGTACACCCCCTCATCTCCAGCTGAGATTCACTCTACTAGCCGGTATATCACTCTGCTGTACGCCCTCTCATTTCCAGCTGAGATTCACTCAGCCAGCCTGGTGTATCTCTCTGCTGTACGCCCTCTCATCTCCAGCTGAGATTCAATCAGCCAGCCAGTTTATCTCTCTCCTGTACGCCCTCTCATCTCCAGCTGAGATTCACTCAGCCAGCCGGTGTATCTCTCTCCTGTACGCCCTCTCATCTCCAGCTGAGATTCACTCAGCCAGCCGGTGTATCTCTCTCCTGTACACCCTCTCATCTCCAGCTGAGATTCACTCAGACAGCCGGTGTATCTCTCCCCTGTACACCCCCTCATCTCCAGCTGAGATTCACTCTACTAGCCGGTATATCACTCTGCTGTACGCCCTCTCATTTCCAGCTGAGATTCACTCAGCCAGCCTGGTGTATCTCTCTGCTGTACGCCCTCTCATCTCCACCTGAGATTCACTCAAACAGACGGTGAATCTCTCTCCTGTATGCCCTCTCATCTCCACCTGAGATTCACTCGACCAGCCGGTGTATCTCTCTCCTGTCCGCCCTTTCATCTCCACCCGAGATTCACTCAACCAGCCGGTGTATCTCTCTACTGTACGCCCTCTCATCTCCACCCGAGATTCACTCAACCAGGCGGTGTATCTCTCTCCTGCACGCCCTCTCATCTCCACCTGAGATTTACTCGACCAGCCGGTACATCTCTCCCCTGTACGCCCTTTCATCTCCACCTGAGATGCACTTGACCAGCCGGTATATCTCTCTCCGGTACGCCCTCTCATCTCCACCTGAGATTCACTCGAGCAGCCGGTATATCTCACTCCTGTACACACTCTCATCTCCACCTGAGATTCACTGGACCAGCCGGTATATCTCTCTCCGATACACACTCCCATCTCCACCTGAGATTCACTCAACCAGCTGGTATATCTCTCTCCTGTACACCCTCTCATCTCCAACTGAGATTCACTCAACAAGCCGGTATATCTCTCCCCTGTACACCCCCTCATCTCCAGCTGAGATTCACTCTACTAGCCGGTATATCACTCTGCTGTACGCTCTCTCATTTCCAGCTGAGATTCACTCAGCCAGCCTGGTGTATCTCTCTGCTGTACGCCCTCTCATCTCCAGCTGAGATTCAATCAGCCAGCCAGTTTATCTCTCTCCTGTACGCCCTCTCATCTCCAGCTGAGATTCACTCAGCCAGCCGGTGTATCTCTCTCCTGTACGCCCTCTCATCTCCAGCTGAGATTCACTCAGCCAGCCGGTGTATCTCTCTCCTGTACACCCTCTCATCTCCAGCTGAGATTCACTCAGCCAGCCGGTGTATCTCTCTCCTGTACGCCCTCTCATCTCCAGCTGAGATTCACTCAACCAGCTGGTATATTTCTCTCCTGTACACCCTCTCATCTCCAACTGAGATTCACTCAACAAGCCGGTATATCTCTCCCCTGTACACCCCCTCATCTCCAGCTGAGATTCACTCTACTAGCCGGTATATCACTCTGCTGTACGCCCTCTCATTTCCAGCTGAGATTCACTCAGCCAGCCTGGTGTATCTCTCTGCTGTATGCCCTCTCATCTCCAGCTGAGATTCAATCAGCCAGCCAGTTTATCTCTCTCCTGTACGCCCTCTCATCTCCAGCCGAGATTCACTCAGCCAGCCTGTGTATCTCTCTCCTGCACGCCCTCTCATCTCCAGCTGAGATTCACTCAGCCAGCCGGTGTATCACTCTCCTGTATGCCCTCTGATCTCCAGCTGAGATTCACTCAGCCAGACGGTGTATCTCTCTCCTGTACGCCCTCTCCTCTCCACCTGAGATTCACTCAACCAGCCGGTGTATCTCTCTCCTGTACGCCCTCTCCTCTCCACCTGAGATTCACTCAACCAGCCGGTGTATCTGTCACCTGTACACCCTCTCATCTCCACCTGAGATTCACTCAACCAGCCGGTGCATCTCTCTCCTGTACGCCCTCTCATCTCCACCTGAGATTCCCTCAACCAGACGGTGTATCTCTCTCCTGTACGCCCTCTCATCTCCACCTGAGATTGACTCAAACAGACGGTGAATCTCTCTCCTGTACGGCCTCTCATCTCCACCTGAGATTCACTCGAGCAGCCGGTGTATCTCTCTCCTGTACGCCCTTTCATCTCCACCCGAGATTCACTCAACCAGCCGGTGTATCTCTCTACTGTACGCCCTCTCATCTCCACCCGAGATTCACTCAACCAGCCGGTGTTTCTCTCTCCTGCACGCCCTCTCATCTCCACCTGAGATTTACTCGACCAGCCGGTACATCTCTCTCCTGTACGCCCTCTCATCTCCACCTGAGATTCACTTGACCAGCCGGTATATCTCTCTCCGGTACGCCCTCTCATCTCCACCTGAGATTCACTCGAGCAGCCGGTATATCTCACTCCTGTACACACTCTCATCTCCACCTGAGATTCACTCGACCAGCCGGTATATCTCTCTCCGATACACACTCCCATCTCCACCTGAGATTCACTCAACCAACTGGTATATCTCTCTCCTGTACACCCTCTCATCTCCAACTGAGATTCACTCAACAAGCCGGTATATCTCTCCCCTGTACACGCCCTCATCTCCAGCTGAGATTCACTCTACTAGCCGGTATATCACTCTGCTGTACGCCCTCTCATTTCCAGCTGAGATTCACTCAGCCAGCCTGGTGTATCTCTCTGCTGTACGCCCACTCATCTCCAGCTGAGATTCAATCAGCCAGCCAGTTTATCTCTCTCCTGTACGCCCTCTCATCTCCAGCTGAGATTCACTCAGCCAGCCGGTGTATCTCTCTCCTGTACGCCCTCTCATCTCCAGCTGAGATTCACTCAGCCAGCCGGTGTATCTTTCTCCTGTACACCCTCTCATCTCCAGCTGAGATTCACTCAGCCAGCCGGTGTATCTCTCTCCTGTACGCCCTCTCATCTCCAGCTGAGATTCACTCAGGCAGCCTGTGTATCTCACTCCTGTACGCCCTCTCATCTCCAGCCGAGATTCACTCAGCCAGCCGGTGTATCTCTCTCCTGTACGCCCTCTCATCTCCAGCTGAGATTCACTCAGCCAGCCGGTGTATCACTCTCCTGTATGCCCTCTGATCTCCAGCTGAGATTCACTCAGCCAGCCGGTGTATCTCTCTCCTGTACACCCTCTCATGTCCAGCTGAGATTCACTCAGCCAGACGGTGTATCTCTCTCCTGTACGCCCTCTCCTCTCCACCTGAGATTCACTCAACCAGCCGGTGTACCTCTCTCCTGTACGCCCTCTCCTCTCCACCTGAGATTCACTCAACCAGCCGGTGTATCTGTCACCTGTACACTCTCTCATCTCCACCTGAGATTCACTCAACCAGCCGGTGTATCTCTCTCCTGTACGCCCTCTCATCTCCACCTGAGATTCCCTCAACCAGCCAGTGTATCTCTCTCCTGTACGCCCTCTCATCTCCACCTGAGATTCACTCGACCAGCCGGTGTATCTCTCTCCTGTACGCCCTTTCATCTCCACCCGAGATTCACTCAACCAGCCGGTGTATCTCTCTGCTGTACGCCCTCTCATCTCCACCCGAGATTCACTCAACCAGCCGGTGTATCTCTCTCCTGCACGCCCTCTCATCTCCACCTGAGACTTACTCGACCAGCCGGTACATCTCTCTCCTGTACGCCCTCACATCTCCAGCTGAGATTCACTTGATCAGCCGGTATATCTCTCTCCGATACGCCCTCTCATCTCCACCTGAGATTCACTCGAGCAGCCGGTATATCTCACTCCTGTACACACTCTCATCTCCACCTGAGATTCACTCGACCAGCCGGTATATCTCTCTCCGATACACACTCCCATCTCCACCTGAGATTCACTCAACCAGCTGGTATATCTCTCTCCTGTACACCCTCTCATCTCCAACTGAGATTCACTCAACAAGCCGGTATATCTCTCCCCTGTACACCCCCTCATCTCCAGCTGAGATTCACTCTACTAGCCGGTATATCACTCTGCTGTACGCCCTCTCATTTCCAGCTGAGATTCACTCAGCCAGCCTGTTGTATCTCTCTGCTGTATGCCCTCTCATCTCCAGCTGAGATTTAATCAGCCAGCCAGATTATCTCTCTCCTGTACGCCCTCTCATCTCCAGCCGAGATTCACTCAGCCAGCCGGTGTATCTCTCTCCTGTACGCCCTCTCATCTCCAGCTGAGATTCACTCAGCCAGCTGGTGTATCACTCTCCTGTATGCCCTCTGATCTCCAGCTGAGATTCACTCAGCCAGCCGGTGTAACTCTCTCCTGTACACCCTCTCATGTCCAGCTGAGATTCACTCAGCCAGACGGTGTATCTCTCTCCTGTACGCCCTCTCCTCTCCACCTGAGATTCACTCAACCAGCCGGTGTATTTCTCTCCTGTACGCCCTCTCCTCTCCACCTGAGATTCACTCAACCAGCCGGTGTATCTGTCACCTGTACACCCTCTCATCTCCACCTGAGATTCACTCAACCAGCCGGTGTATCTCTCTCCTGTACGCCCTCTCATCTCCACCTGAGATTCCCTCAACCAGCCGGTGTATCTGTCTCCTGTACGCCCTCTCATCTCCACCTGAGATTCACTCAAACAGACGGTGAATCTCTCTCCTGTAGGCCCTCTCATCTCCACCTGAGATTCACTCGACCAGCCGGTGCATCTCTCTCCTGTACGCCCTTTCATATCCACCCGAGATTCACTCAACCAGCCGGTGTATCTCTCTACTGTACGCCCTCTCATCTCCACCCGAGATTCACTCAACCAGGCGGTGTATCTCTCTCCTGCACGCCCTCTCATCTCCACCTGAGATTTACTCGACCAGCCGGTACATCTCTCTCCTGTACGCCCTCTCATCTCCACCTGAGATTCACTTGACCAGCCGGTATATCTCTCTCCGGTACGCCCTCTCATCTCCACCTGAGATTCACTCGAGCAGCCGGTATATCTCACTCCTGTACACACTCTCATCTCCACCTGAGATTCACTGGACCAGCCGGTATATCTCTCTCCGATACACACTCCCATCTCCACCTGAGATTCACTCAACCAGCTGGTATATCTCTCTCCTGTACACCCTCTCATCTCCAACTGAGATTCACTCAATAAACCGGTATATCTCTCCCCTGTACACCCCCTCATCTCCAGCTGAGATTCACTCTACTAGCCGGTATATCACTCTGCTGTACGCCCTCTCATCTCCAGCTGAGATTCAATCAGCCAGCCAGTTTATCTCTCTCCTGTACGCCCTCTCATCTCCAGCTGAGATTCCCTCAGCCAGCCTGGTGTATCTCTCTGCTGTACGCCCTCTCATCTCCAGCTGAGATTCAATCAGCCAGCCAGTTTATCTCTCTCCTGTACGCCCTCTCATCTCCAGCTGAGATTCACTCAGGCAGCCGGTGTATCTCTCTCCTGTACGCCCTCTCATCTCCAGCTGAGATTCACTCAGCCAGCCGATGTATCTCTCTCCTGCACACCGTCTCATCTCCAGCTGAGATTCACTCAGCCAGCCGGTGTATCTCTCTCCTGTACGCCCTCTCATCTCCAGCTGAGATTCACTCAACCAGCTGGTATATGTCTCTCCTGTACACCCTCTCATCTCCAACTGAGATTCACTCAACAAGCCGGTATATCTCTCCCCTGTACACCCCCTCATCTCCAGCTGAGATTCACTCTACTAGCCGGTATATCACTCTGCTGTACGCCCTCTGATTTCCAGCTGAGGTTCACTCAGCCAGCCTGGTGTATCTCTCTGCTGTATGCCCTGTCATCTCCAGCTGAGATTCAATCAGCCAGCCAGTTTATCTCTCTCCTGTACGCCCTCTCATCTCCAGCCGAGATTCACTCAGCCAGCCGGTGTATCTCAGTCCTGTAGGCCCTCTCATCTCCAGCTGAGATTCACTCAGCCAGCCGGTGTATCTCTCTCCTGTACACCCTCTCATCTCCAGCTGAGATTCACTCAGCCAGACGGTGTATCTCTCTCCTGTACGCCCTCTCCTCTCCACCTGAGATTCACTCAACCAGCTGGAGTATCTCTCTCCTGTACGCCCTCTCCTCTCCACCTGAGATTCACTCAACCAGCCGGTGTATCTGTCACCTGTACACCCTCTCATCTCCACCTGAGATTCACTCAACCAGCCGGTGTATTTCTCTCCTGTACGCCCTCTCATCTCCACCTGAGATTCCCTCAACCAGCCGGTGTATCTCTCTCCTGTACGCCCTCTCATCTCCACCTGAGATTCACTCAAACAGACGGTGTATTTCTCTCCTGTACACCCTCTCATCTCCACCTGACATTCACTCAACTAGCCGGTGTATGTCTCTCCTGAACTCCCTGACATCTCCACCTGAGGTTCACTCGACCAGCCGGTATATCTCTCTCCTGCACGCCCTCTCATCTCCACCTGAGATTCTGACAACCAGCCGGTATATCTCTCTCCTGCACGCCCTCTCATCTCCACCTGAGATTTACTCGACCAGCCGGTACATCTCTCTCCTGTACGCCCTCTCATCTCCACCCGAGATTCACTTGACCAGCCGGTATATCTCTCTCCGGTACGCCCTCTCATCTCCACCTGAGATTCACTCGAGCAGCCGGTATATCTCACTCCTGTACACACTCTCATCTCCACCTGAGATTCACTCGACCAGCCGGTATATCTCTCTCCGATACACACTCCCATCTCCACCTGAGATTCACTCAACCAGCTGGTATATCTCTCTCCTGTACACCCTCTCATCTCCAACTGAGATTCACTCAACAAGCCGGTATATCTCTCCCCTGTACACCCCCTCATCTCCAGCTGAGATTCACTCTACTAGCCGGTATATCACTCTGCTGTACGCCCTCTCATTTCCAGCTGAGATTCACTCAGCCAGCCTGGTGTATCTCTCTGCTGTACGCCCTCTCATCTCCAGCTGAGATTCAATCAGCCAGCCAGTTTATCTCTCTCCTGTACGCCCTCTCATCTCCAGCTGAGATTCACTCAGCCAGCCGGTGTATCTCTCTCCTGTACGCCCTCTCATCTCCTGCTGAGATTCACTCAGCCAGCCGGTGTATCTCTCTCCTGTACACCCTCTCATCTCCAGCTGAGATTCACTCAGCCAGCCGGTGTATCTCTCTCCTGTACGCCCTCTCATCTCCAGCTGAGATTCACTCAGGCAGCCGGTGTATCTCACTCCTGTGCGCCCTCTCCTCTCCAGCTGAGATTCACTCAGCCAGCCGGTGTATCACTCTCCTGTATGCCCTCTGATCTCCAGCTGAGATTCACTCAGCCAGCCGGTGTATCTCTCTCCAGTAAGCCCTCTCATCTCCAGCTTAGATTCACTCAGCCAGCCGGTGTATCTCTCTCTTGTACACCCTCTCATGTCCACCTGAGATTCACTCAACCAGCCGGTGTATCTCTCTCCTATACGCCCTCTCCTCTCCACCTGAGATTCACTCAACCAGCCGGTGTATCTCTCACCTTTACACCCTCTCATCTCCACCTGAGATTCACTCAACGAGCCGGTACATATCTCTCCTGTATACGCTCTCATCTCCACCTGAGATTCACTCAAGCAGCCGGTATATCTCTCTCCTGTACACCATCTCATCTCCATCTGAGATTCACTCAACCAGCCGGAATATCTCTCTCCTGTACGCCCTCTCATCTCCACCTGAGTTTCACTCAACAAGCCGCTATATCTCTCTCCTGCACACCCTCTCATCTCCACCTGAGATTCAGTCAACCAGCCGGTATATCTCTCTCCTGTACACCCTCTCATCTCCATCTGAGATTCACTTCAGCAGCTGGTATATCTCTCTCCTGTACGCCCTCTCATCTCCACCTGGGATTCATTCAACCAGCCAGTATATCTCTCTCCTGTATACCCTCCCATCTCCACCTGAGATTCACTCAAGCAGCCGGTATATCTCTCTCCTGTACACCATCTCATCTCCACCTGAGATTCTGACAACCAGCCGGTATATCTCCTGTACACCCTCACATCTCCAGCTGTGATTCACTCAACCAGTCGGTATATCTCTCTGCTGTACGCCCTCTCATCTCCACCCGAGATTCATTCAACCAGCCAGTGTATCTCACTCCTGTACGTCCTCTCATTTCCACGAGAGATTCACTTAACCAGCCGGTATATGTCTCTCCTGTACGCCCTCTCATCTCCACCCGAGATTCACTCAACCAGCCTGTGTATCTGTCTCCTGTACGCCCTCTCATCTCCACCCGAGATTCACTCAAGCAGCCGGTATATCTCTCTCCTGTACAGTCTCTCATCTCCACCTGAGAATCACTCGACCAGCTGGTATATCTTGCTCCCGTACACCCTCTCATCTCCACCTGAGATTCACTCAAGGAGCCGGTATATCTCTCCCCAGTACACCCTCTCATCTCCACCTGAGTTTCTGACAACCAGCCGGTATATCTGACACCTGTACACCCACTCATCTCCACCTGAGATTCACTCAACCAGCCGGTATGTCTCTCTCCTGTACACACTCTCATCTCCACCTGAGATTCACTCAACCAGGCGGTATATATCTGTCCTGTAAACCCTCTCATCTCCACCTGAGATTCACTCAACCAGCCGGTGTATTTCTCTCCTGTACACCCTCTCATCTTCACCTGACATTCACTCAACTAGCCGGTGTATCTCTCTCCTGAACTCCCTGACATCTCCACCTGAGATTCACTCGACCAGCCGGTATATCTCTCCTGCACGCCCTCTCATCTCCACCTGAGATACACTCGACCAGCCGGTATATCTCTCTCCTGCACGCCCTCTCATCACTACCTGAGATTTACTCGACCAGCCGGTACATCTCTCTCCTGTACGCCCTCTCATCTCCACCTGAGATTCACTTGACCAGCCGGTATATCTCTCTCCGGTACGCCCTCTCATCTCCACCTGAGATTCACTCGAGCAGCCGGTATATCTCACTCCTGTACACACTCTCATCTCCACCTGAGATTCACTCGACCAGCCGGTATATCTCCCTCCGATACACACTCTCATCTCCACCTGAGATTCACTCAACCAGCTGGTATATGTCTCTCCTGTACACCCTCTTATCTCCAACTGAGATTCACTCAACAAGCCGGTATATCTCTCCCCTGTACACCCCCTCATCTCCAGCTGAGGTTCACTCTACTAGCCGGTATATCACTCTGCTGTACGCCCTCTCATTTCCAGCTGAGATTCACTCAGCCAGCCTGGTGTATCTCTCTGCTGTATGCCCTCTCATCTCCAGCTGAGATTTAATCAGCCAGCCAGTTTATCTCTCTCCTGTACGCCCTCTCATCTCCAGCCGAGATTCACTCAGCCAGCCGGTGTATCTCTCTCCTGTACGCCCTCTCATCTCCAGCTGAGATTCACTCAGCCAGCCGGTGTATCACTCTCCTGTATGCCCTCTGATCTCCAGCTGAGATTCACTCAGCCAGCCGGTGTACCTCTCTCCTGTACACCCTCTCATGTCCAGCTGAGATTCACTCTGCCAGACGGTGTATCTCTCTCCTGTACGCCCTCTCCCCTCCACCTGAGATTCACTCAACCAGCCTGTGTACCTCTCTCCTGTACGCCCTCTCCTCTCCACCTGAGATTCACTCAACCAGCCGTTGTATCTGTCACCTGTACACCCTCTCATCTCCACCTGAGATTCACTCAACCAGCCGGTGTATCTCTCTCCTGTACGCCCTCTCATCTCCACCTGAGATTCCCTCAACCAGCCGGTGTATCTCTCTCCTGTACGCCCTCTCATCTCCAGCTGAGATTCACTCAGGTAGCCGGTGTATCTCTCTCCTGTACACCCTCTCATCTCCAGCTGAGATTCACTCAGCCAGCCGGTGTATCTCTCTCCTGTACGCCCTCTCATCTCCAGCTGAGATTCACTCAACCAGCTGGTATATGTCTCTCCTGTACACCCTCACATCTCCAACTGAGATTCACTCAACAAGCCGGTATATCTCTACCCTGTACACCCCCTCATCTCCAGCTGAGATTCACTCTACTAGCCGGTATATCACTCTGCTGTACGCCCTCTCATTTCCAGCTGAGATTCACTCAGCCAGCCTGGTGTATCTCTCTGCTGTATGCCCTCTCATCTCCAGCTGAGATTCAATCAGCCAGCCAGTTTATCTCTCTCCTGTACGCCCTCTCATCTCCAGCCGAGATTCACTCAGCCAGCCGGTGTATCTCTCTCCTGCACACCCTCTCATCTCCAGCTGAGATTCACTCAGCCAGCCGGTGTATCACTCTCCTGTACGCCCTCTCATGTCCAGCTGAGATTCACTCAGCCAGACGGTGTATCTCTCTCCTGTACGCCTTCTCCTCTCCACCTGAGATTCACTCAACCAGCCGGTGTATCTCTCTCCTGTACGCCCTCTCCTCTCCACCTGAGATTCACTCAACCAGCCGGTGTATCTGTCACCTGTACACACTCTCATCTCCACCTGAGATTCACTCAACCAGCTGGTGTTTCTCTCTCCTGTACGCCCTCTCATCTCCACCTGAGATTCCCTCAACCAGCCGGTGTATCTCTCTCCTGTACGCCCTCTCATATCCACCTGAGATTCACTCAAACAGACGGTGAATCTCTCTCCTGTACGGCCTCTCATCTCCACCTGAGATTCACTCGACCAGCCGGTGTATCTCTCTCCTGTACGCCCTTTCATCTCCACCCGAGATTCACTCAACCAGCCGGTGTATCTCTCTACTGTACGCCCTCTCATTTCCACCCGAGATTCACGCAACCAGCCGGTGTATATCTCTCTTGCACGCCCTCTCATCTCCACCTGAGATTTACTCGACCAGCCGGTACATCTCTCTCCTGTACGCCCTCTCATCTCCACCTGAGATTCACTTGACCAGCCGGTATATCTCTCTCCGGTACGCCCTCTCATCTCCACCTGAGATTCACTCGAGCAGCCGGTATATCTCACTCCTGTACACACTCTCATCTCCACCTGAGATTCACTCGACCAGCCGGTATATCTCTCTCCGATACACACTCCCATCTCCACCTGAGATTCACTCAACCAGCTGGTATATCTCTCTCCTGTACACCCTCTCATCTCCAACTGAGATTCACTCAACAAGCCGGTATATCTCTCCCCTGTACACCCCCTCATCTCCAGCTGAGATTCACTCCACTAGCCGGTATATCACTCTGCTGTACGCCGTCTCATTTCCAGCTGAGATTCACTCAGCCAGCCTGGTGTATCTCTCTGCTGTACGCCCACTCATCTCCAGCTGAGATTCAATCAGCCAGCCAGTTTATCTCTCTCCTGTACGCCCTCTCATCTCCAGCTGAGATTCACTCAGCAAGCCGGTGTATCTCTCTCCTGTACGCCCTCTCATCTCCAGCTGAGATTCACTCAGCCAGCCGGTGTATCTCTCTCCTGTACACCCTCTCATCTCCAGCTGAGATTCACTCAGCCAGCCGGTGTATCTCTCTCCTGTACGCCCTCTCATCTCCAGCTGAGATTCACTCAGGCAGCCTGTGTATCTCACTCCTGTACGCCCTCTCATCTCCAGCCGAGATTCACTCAGCCAGCCGGTGTATCTCTCTCCTGTACGCCCTCTCATCTCCAGCTGAGATTCACTCAGCCAGCCGGTGTATCACTCTCCTGTACGCCCTCTGATCTCCAGCTGAGATTCACTCAGCCAGCCGGTGTATCTCTCTCCTGTACACCCTCTCATGTCCAGCTGAGATTCACTCAGCCAGACGGTGTATCTCTCTCCTGTACGCCCTCTCCTCTCCACCTGAGATTCACTCAACCAGCCGGTGTACCTCTCTCCTGTACGCCCTCTCCTCTCCACCTGAGATTCACTCAACCAGCCGGTGTATCTGTCACCTGTACACCCTCTCATCTCCACCTGAGATTCACTCAACCAGCCGGTGTATCTCTCTCCTGTACGCCCTCTCATCTCCACCTGAGATTCCCTCAACCAGCCGGTGTATCTCTCTCCTGTACGCCCTCTCATCTCCACCTGAGATTCACTCAAACAGACGGTGAATCTCTCTCCTGTACGCCCTCTCATCTCCACCTGAGATTCACTCGACCAGACGGTGTATCTCTCTCCTGTACGCCCTTTCATCTCCACCCGAGATTCACTCAACCAGCCGGTGTATCTCTCTACTGTACGCCCTCTCATCTCCACCCGAGATTCACTCAACCAGCCGGTGTATCTCTCTCCTGCACGCCCTCTCATCTCCACCTGAGATTTACTCGACCAGCCGGTACATCTCTCTCCTGTACGCCCTCTCATCTCTACCTGAGATTCACTCGACCAGCCGGTATATCTCTCTCCGATACACACTCCCATCTCCACCTGAGATTCACTCAACCAGCTGTTATATCTCTCTCCTGTACACCCTCTCATCTCCAACTGAGATTCACTCAACAAGCCGGTATATCTCTCCCCTGTACACCCCCTCATCTCCAGCTGAGATTCACTCTACTAGCCGGTATATCACTCTGCTGTACGCCCTCTCATTTCCAGCTGAGATTCACTCAGCCAGCCTGGTGTATCTCTCTGCTGTACGCCCTCTCATCTCCAGCTGAGATTCAATCAGCCAGCCAGTTTATCTCTCTCCTGTACGCTCTCTCATCTCCAGCTGAGATTCACTCAGCCAGCCGGTGTATCTCTCTCCTGTACGCCCTCTCATCTCCAGCTGAGATTCACTCAGCCAGCCGGTGTATCTCTCTCCTGTACGCCCTCTCATCTCCAGCTGAGATTCACTCAGCCAGCCGGTGTATCTCTCTCCTGCACACCGTCTCATCTCCAGCTGAGATTCACTCAGCCAGCCGGTGTATCTCTCTCCTGTACGCCCTCTCATCTCCTGCTGAGATTCACTCAACCAGCTGGTATATGTCTCTCCTGTACACCCTCTCATCTCCAACTGAGATTCACTCAACAAGCCGGTATATCTCTCCCCTGTACACCCCCTCATCTCCAGCTGAGATTCACTCTACTAGCCGGTATATCACTCTGCTGTACGCCCTCTGATTTCCAGCTGAGATTCACTCAGCCAGCCTGGTGTATCTCTCTGCTGTATGCCCTGTCATCTCCAGCTGAGATTCAATCAGCCAGCCAGTTTATCTCTCTCCTGTACGCCCTCTCATCTCCAGCCGAGATTCACTCAGCCAGCCGGTGTATCTCTCTCCTGTACACCCTCTCATCTCCAGCTGAGATTCACTGAGCCAGACGGTGTATCTCTCTCCTGTACGCCCTCTCCTCTCCACCTGAGATTCACTCAACCAGCTGGAGTATCTCTCTCCTGTACGCCCTCTCCTCTCCACCTGAGAGTCACTCAACCAGCCGGTGTATCTGTCACCTGTACACCCTCTCATCTCCACCTGAGATTCACTCAACCAGCCGGTGTATCTCTCTCCTGTACGCCCTCTCATCTCCACCTGAGATTCCCTCAACCAGCCGGTGTATCTCTCTCCTGTACGCCCTCTCATCTCCACCTGAGATTCACTCAAACAGACGGTGTATTTCTCTCCTGTACACCCTCTCATCTCCACCTGACATTCACTCAACTAGCCGGTGTATGTCTCTCCTGAACTCCCTGACATCTCCACCTGAGGTTCACTCGACCAGCCGGTATATCTCTCTCCTGCACGCCCTCTCATCTCCACCTGAGATTCTGACAACCAGCCGGTATATCTCTCTCCTGCACGCCCTCTCATCTCCACCTGAGATTTACTCGACCAGCCGGTACATCTCTCTCCTGTACGCCCTCTCATCTCCACCCGAGATTCACTTGACCAGCCGGTATATCTCTCTCCGGTACGCCCTCTCATCTCCACCTGAGATTCACTCGACCAGCCGGTATATCTCTCTCCGATACACACTCCCATCTCCACCTGAGATTCACTCAACCAGCTGGTATATCTCTCTCCTGTACACCCTCTCATCTCCAACTGAGATTCACTCAACAAGCCGGTATATCTCTCCCCTGTACACCCCCTCATCTCCAGCTGAGATTCACTCTACTAGCCGGTATATCACTCTGCTGTACGCCCTCTCATTTCCAGCTGAGATTCACTCAGCCAGCCTGGTGTATCTCTCTGCTGTACGCCCTCTCATCTCCAGCTGAGATTCAATCAGCCAGCCAGTTTATCTCTCTCCTGTACGCCCTCTCATCTCCAGCTGAGATTCACTCAGCCAGCCGGTGTATCTCTCTCCTGTACGCCCTCTCATCTCCTGCTGAGATTCACTCAGCCAGCCGGTGTATCTCTCTCCTGTACACCCTCTCATCTCCAGCTGAGATTCACTCAGCCAGCCGGTGCATCTCTCTCCTGTACGCCCTCTCATCTCCAGCTGAGATTCACTCAGGCAGCCGGTGCATCTCACTCCTGTGCGCCCTCTCCTGTCCAGCTGAGATTCACTCAGCCAGCCGGTGTATCACTCTCCTGTATGCCCTCTGATCTCCAGCTGAGATTCACTCAGCCAGACGGTGTATCTCTCTCCTATAAGCCCTCTCCTCTCCACCTGAGATTCACTCAACCAGCCGGTGTATCTCTCTCCTGTACGCCCTCTCCTCTCCACCTGAGATTCACTCAACCAGCCGGTGTATCTCTCACCTGTACACCCTCTCATCTCCACCTGAGATTCACTCAACCAGCCGGTGTATCTCTCTCCTGTACGCCCTCTCATCTCCACCTGAGATTCACTCAAACAGCCGGTGAATCTCTCTCCTGTACGCCCTCTCATCTCCATCCGAGATTCACTCAACCAGCCGGTGTATCTCTCTCCTGTACGACCTCTCATCTCCACCCGAGATTCACCCAAGCAGCCGGTATACCTCTCTCCTGTAGACCCTCTCATCTCCACCCGAGATTCACTCGACCAGCCGGAATACCGTGCTGCTGTACACCCTCTCATCTCCACCTGAGATTCACTCAAGCAGCTGGTATATCTCTCTCCAGTACACCCTCTCATCTCCTCCTGAGATTCTGACAACCAGCCGGTACATATCTCTCCTGTATACGCTCTCATCTCCACCTGAGATTCGCTCAACCAGCCGGTATACTCAATCCTCTACACCCTCTCAGCAACACCTGAGATTTATTCAACCAGCCGGTATATCTCACTCCTGTACACCCTCTCATCTCCATCTGAGATTCACTCAACCAGCCGGAATATCTCTCTCCTGTACGCCCTCTCATCTCCACCTGAGATTCAGTCAACCAGCCGGTATATCTCTCTCCTGTACACCCTCTCATCTCCATCTGAGATTCACTTCAGCAGCTGGTATATCTCTCTCCTGTACGCCCTCTCATCTCCACCTGGGATTCATTCAACCAGCCAGTATATCTCTCTCCTGTATACCCTCCCATCTCCACCTGAGATTCACTCAAGCAGCCGGTATATCTCTCTCCTGTACACCATCTCATCTCCACCTGAGATTCTGACAACCAGCCGGTATATCTCCTGTACACCCTCACATCTCCAGCTGTGATTCACTCAACCAGTCGGTATATCTCTCTGCTGTACGCCCTCTCATCTCCACCCGAGATTCATTCAACCAGCCAGTGTATCTCACTCCTGTACGTCCTCTCATTTCCACGAGAGATTCACTTAACCAGCCGGTATATGTCTCTCCTGTACGCCCTCTCATCTCCACCCGAGATTCACTCAACCAGCCTGTGTATCTGTCTCCTGTACGCCCTCTCATCTCCACCCGAGATTCACTCAAGCAGCCGGTATATCTCTCTCCTGTACAGTCTCTCATCTCCACCTGAGATTCACTCAAGGAGCCGGTATATCTCTCCCCAGTACACCCTCTCATCTCCACCTGAGTTTCTGACAACCAGGCGGTATATATCTGTCCTGTAAACCCTCTCATCTCCACCTGAGATTCACTCAACCAGCCGGTGTATTTCTCTCCTGTACACCCTCTCATCTTCACCTGACATTCACTCAACTAGCCGGTGTATCTCTCTCCTGAACTCCCTGACATCTCCACCTGAGATTCACTCGACCAGCCGGTATATCTCTCCTGCACGCCCTCTCATCTCCACCTGAGATACACTCGACCAGCCGGTATATCTCTCTCCTGCACGCCCTCTCATCTCTACCTGAGATTTACTCGACCAGCCGGTACATCTCTCTCCTGTACGCCCTCTCATCTCCACCTGAGATTCACTTGACCAGCCGGTATATCTCTCTCCGGTACGCCCTCTCATCTCCACCTGAGATTCACTCGAGCAGCCGGTATATCTCACTCCTGTACACACTCTCATCTCCACCTGAGATTCACTCGACCAGCCGGTATATCTCCCTCCGATACACACTCTCATCTCCACCTGAGATTCACTCAACCAGCCGGTGTATCTCTCTCCTGTACGCCCTCTCCTCTCCACCTGAGATTCACTCAACCAGCCGGTGTATCTCTCACCTGTACACCCTCTCATCTCCACCTGAGATTCACTCAACCAGCCGGTGTATCTCTCTCCTGTACGCCCTCTCATCTCCACCTGAGATTCACTCAAACAGCCGGTGAATCTCTCTCCTGTACGCCCTCTCATCTCCATCCGAGATTCACTCAACCAGCCGGTGTATCTCTCTCCTGTACGACCTCTCATCTCCACCCGAGATTCACCCAAGCAGCCGGTATACCTCTCTCCTGTAGACCCTCTCATCTCCACCCGAGATTCACTCGACCAGCCGGAATACCGTGCTGCTGTACACCCTCTCATCTCCACCTGAGATTCACTCAAGCAGCTGGTATATCTCTCTCCAGTACACCCTCTCATCTCCTCCTGAGATTCTGACAACCAGCCGGTACATATCTCTCCTGTATACGCTCTCATCTCCACCTGAGATTCGCTCAACCAGCCGGTATACTCAATCCTCTACACCCTCTCAGCAACACCTGAGATTTATTCAACCAGCCGGTATATCTCACTCCTGTACACCCTCTCATCTCCATCTGAGATTCACTCAACCAGCCGGAATATCTCTCTCCTGTACGCCCTCTCATCTCCACCTGAGTTTCACTCAACAAGCCGCTATATCTCTCTCCTGCACACCCTCTCATCTCCACCTGAGATTCAGTCAACCAGCCGGTATATCTCTCTCCTGTACACCCTCTCATCTCCATCTGAGATTCACTTCAGCAGCTGGTATATCTCTCTCCTGTACGCCCTCGCATCTCCACCTGGGATTCATTCAACCAGCCAGTATATCTCTCTCCTGTATACCCTCCCATCTCCACCTGAGATTCACTCAAGCAGCCGGTATATCTCTCTCCTGTACACCATCTCATCTCCACCTGAGATTCTGACAACCAGCCGGTATATCTCCTGTACACCCTCACATCTCCAGCTGTGATTCACTCAACCAGTCGGTATATCTCTCTGCTGTACGCCCTCTCATCTCCACCCGAGATTCATTCAACCAGCCAGTGTATCTCACTCCTGTACGTCCTCTCATTTCCACGAGAGATTCACTTAACCAGCCGGTATATGTCTCTCCTGTACGCCCTCTCATCTCCACCCGAGATTCACTCAACCAGCCTGTGTATCTGTCTCCTGTACGCCCTCTCATCTCCACCCGAGATTCACTCAAGCAGCCGGTATATCTCTCTCCTGTACAGTCTCTCATCTCCACCTGAGATTCACTCAAGGAGCCGGTATATCTCTCCCCAGTACACCCTCTCATCTCCACCTGAGTTTCTGACAACCAGGCGGTATATATCTGTCCTGTAAACCCTCTCATCTCCACCTGAGATTCACTCAACCAGCCGGTGTATTTCTCTCCTGTACACCCTCTCATCTTCACCTGACATTCACTCAACTAGCCGGTGTATCTCTCTCCTGAACTCCCTGACATCTCCACCTGAGATTCACTCGACCAGCCGGTATATCTCTCCTGCACGCCCTCTCATCTCCACCTGAGATACACTCGACCAGCCGGTATATCTCTCTCCTGCACGCCCTCTCATCTCTACCTGAGATTTACTCGACCAGCCGGTACATCTCTCTCCTGTACGCCCTCTCATCTCCACCTGAGATTCACTTGACCAGCCGGTATATCTCTCTCCGGTACGCCCTCTCATCTCCACCTGAGATTCACTCGAGCAGCCGGTATATCTCACTCCTGTACACACTCTCATCTCCACCTGAGATTCACTCGACCAGCCGGTATATCTCCCTCCGATACACACTCTCATCTCCACCTGAGATTCACTCAACCAGCTGGTATATGTCTCTCCTGTACACCCTCTTATCTCCAACTGAGATTCACTCAACAAGCCGGTATATCTCTCCCCTGTACACCCCCTCATCTCCAGCTGAGGTTCACTCTACTAGCCGGTATATCACTCTGCTGTACGCCCTCTCATTTCCAGCTGAGATTCACTCAGCCAGCCTGGTGTATCTCTCTGCTGTATGCCCTCTCATCTCCAGCTGAGATTTAATCAGCCAGCCAGTTTATCTCTCTCCTGTACGCCCTCTGATCTCCAGCCGAGATTCACTCAGCCAGCCGGTGTATCTCTCTCCTGTACGCCCTCTCATCTCCAGCTGAGATTCACTCAGCCAGCCGGTGTATCACTCTCCTGTATGCCCTCTGATCTCCAGCTGAGATTCACTCAGCCTGCCGGTGTACCTCTCTCCTGTACACCCTCTCATGTCCAGCTGAGATTAACTCTGCCAGACGGTGTATCTCTCTCCTGTACGCCCTCTCCCCTCCACCTGAGATTCACTCAACCAGCCTGTGTACCTCTCTCCTGTACGCCCTCTCCTCTCCACCTGAGATTCACTCAACCAGCCGGTGTATCTGTCACCTGTACACCCTCTCATCTCCACCTGAGATTCACTCAACCAGCCGGTGTATCTCTCTCCTGTACGCCCTCTCATCTCCACCTGAGATTCCCTCAACCAGCCGGTGTATCTCTCTCCTGTACGCCCTCTCATCTCCACCTGAGATTCCCTCAACCAGCCGGTGTATCTCTCTCCTGTACACCCTCTTATCTCCAGCTGAGATTCACTCAGCCAGCCGGTGTATCTCTCTCCTGTACGCCCTCTCATCTCCAGCTGAGATTCACTCAACCAGCTGGTATATGTCTCTCCTGTACACCCTCACATCTCCAACTGAGATTCACTCAACAAGCCGGTATATCTCTCCCCTGTACACCCCCTCATCTCCAGCTGAGATTCACTCTACTAGCCGGTATATCACTCTGCTGTACGCCCTCTCATTTCCAGCTGAGATTCACTCAGCCAGCCTGGTGTATCTCTCTGCTGTATGCCCTCTCATCTCCAGCTGAGATTCAATCAGCCAGCCAGTTTATCTCTCTCCTGTACGCCCTCTCATCTCCAGCCGAGATTCACTCAGCCAGCCGGTGTATCTCTCTCCTGTACGCCCTCTCATCTCCAGCTGAGATTCACTCAGCCAGCCGGTGTATCACTCTCCTGTACACCGTCTCATCTCCAGCTGAGATTCACTCAACCAGCCGGTGTATCTCTCTTCTGTACGCCCTCTCCTCTCCACCTGAGATTCACTCAACCAGCTGGTGTATCTCTCTCCTGTACGCCCTCTCCTCTCCACCTGAGATTCACTCAACCAGCCGGTGTATCTGTCACCTGTACACACTCTCATCTCCACCTGAGATTCACTCAACCAGCCGGTATATCTCTCTCCGATACACACTCCCATCTCCACCTGAGATTCACTCAACCAGCTGGTATATCTCTCTCCTGTACACCCTCTCATCTCCAACTGAGATTCACTCAACAAGCCGGTATATCTCTCCCCTGTACACCCCCTCATCTCCAGCTGAGATTCACTCTACTAGCCGGTATATCACTCTGCTGTACGCCCTCTCATTTCCAGCTGAGATTCACTCAGCCAGCCTGGTGTATCTCTCTGCTGTACGCCCACTCATCTCCAGCTGAGATTCAATCAGCCAGCCAGTTTATCTCTCTCCTGTACGCCCTCTCATCTCCAGCTGAGATTCACTCAGCAAGCCGGTGTATCTCTCTCCTGTACGCCCTCTCATCTCCAGCTGAGATTCACTCAGCCAGCCGGTGTATCTCTCTCCTGTACACCCTCTCATCTCCAGCTGAGATTCACTCAGCCAGCCGGTGTATCTCTCTCCTGTACGCCCTCTCATCTCCAGCTGAGATTCACTCAGGCAGCCTGTGTATCTCACTCCTGTACGCCCTCTCATCTCCAGCCGAGATTCACTCAGCCAGCCGGTGTATCTCTCTCCTGTACGCCCTCTCATCTCCAGCTGAGATTCACTCAGCCAGCCGGTGTATCACTCTCCTGTATGCCCTCTGATCTCCAGCTGAGATTCACTAAGCCAGCCGGTGTATCTCTCTCCTGTACACCCTCTCATGTCCAGCTGAGATTCACTCAGCCAGACGGTGTATCTCTCTCCTGTACGCCCTCTCCTCTCCACCTGAAATTCACTCAACCAGCCGGTGTACCTCTCTCCTGTACGCCCTCTCCTCTCCACCTGAGATTCACTCAACCAGCCGGTGTATTTGTCACCTGTACACCCTCTCATCTCCACCTGAGATTCACTCAACCAGCCGGTGTATCTCTCTCCTGTACGCCCTCTCATCTCCACCTGAGATTCCCTCAACCAGCCGGTGTATCTCTCTCCTGTACGCCCTCTCATCTCCACCTGAGATTCACTCAAACAGACGGTGAATCTCTCTCCTGTACGCCCTCTCATCTCCACCTGAGATTCACTCGACCAGCCGGTGTATCTCTCTCCTGTACGCCCTTTCATCTCCACCCGAGATTCACTCAACCAGCCGGTGTATCTCTCTACTGTACGCCCTCTCATCTCCACCCGAGATTCACTCAACCAGCCGGTGTATCTCTCTCCTGCACGCCTTCTCATCTCCACCTGAGATTTACTCGACCAGCCGGTACATCTCTCTCCTGTACGCCCTCTCATCTCCACCTGAGATTCACTTGACCAGCCGGTATATCTCTCTCCGGTACGCCGTCTCATCTCCACCTGAGATGCACTCGAGCAGCCGGTATATCTGTCTCCTGTACACACTCTCATCTCTACCTGAGATTCACTCGACCAGCCGGTATATCTCTCTCCGATACACACTCCCATCTCCACCTGAGATTCACTCAACCAGCTGGTATATCTCTCTCCTGTACACCCTCTCATCTCCAACTGAGATTCACTCAACAAGCCGGTATATCTCTCCCCTGTACACCCCCTCATCTCCAGCTGAGATTCACTCTACTAGCCGGTATATCACTCTGCTGTACGCCCTCTCACTTCCAGCTGAGATTCACTCAGCCAGCCTGGTGTATCTCTCTGCTGTACGCCCTCTCATCTCCAGCTGAGATTCAATCAGCCAGCCAGTTTATCTCTCTCCTGTACGCACTCTCATCTCCAGCTGAGATTCACTCAGCCAGCCGGTGTATCTCTCTCCTGTACGCCCTCTCATCCCCAGCTGAGATTCACTCAGCCAGCCGGTGTATCTCTCTCCTGTACACCCTCTCATCTCCAGCTGAGATTCACTCAGCCAGCCGGTATATCTCTCCCCTGTACACCCCCTCATCTCCACCTGAGATTCACTCAACCAGCCGGTGTATCTGTCACCTGTACACCCTCTCATCTCCACCTGAGATTCACTCAACTAGCCGGTGTATCTCTCTCCTGTACGCCCTCTGATCTCCACCTGAGATTCCCTCAACCAGACGGTGTATCTCTCTCCTGTACGCCCTCTCATCTCCACCTGAGATTCACTCAGCCAGCCGGTGTATCTCTCTCCTGTACGCCCTCTCATCACCAGCTGAGATTCACTCAACCAGCTGGTATATGTCTCTCCTGTACACCCTCTCATCTCCAACTGAGATTCACTCAACAAGCCGGTATATCTCTCCCCTGTACACCCCCTCATCTCCAGCTGAGATTCACTCTACTAGCCGGTATATCACTCTGCTGTACGCCCTCTCATTTCCAGCTGAGATTCACTCAGCCAGCCTGGTGTATCTCTCTGCTGTATGCCCTCTCATCTCCAGCTGAGATTCAATCAGCCAGCCAGTTTATCTCTCTCCTGTACGCCCTCTCATCTCCAGCCGAGATTCACTCAGCCAGCCGGTGTATCTCTCTCCTGTACGCCCTCTCATCTCCAGCTGAGATTCACTCAGCCAGCCGGTGTATCACTCTCCTGTATGCCCTCTGATCTCCAGCTGAGATTCACTCAGCCAGCCGGTGTATCTCTCTCCTGTACACCCTCTCATGTCCAGCTGAGATTCACTCAGCCTGACGGTGTATCTCTCTCCTGTACGCCCTCTCCTCTCCACCTGAGATTCACTCAACCAGCCGGTGTATCTCTCTCCTGTACGCCCTCTCCTCTCCACCTGAGATTCACTCAACCAGCCGGTGTATCTGTCACCTGTACACCCTCTCATCTCCACCTGAGATTCACTCAACTAGCCGGTGTATCTCTCTCCTGTACGCCCTCTGATCTCCACCTGAGATTCCCTCAACCAGACGGTGTATCTCTCTCCTGTACGCCCTCTCATCTCCACCTGAGATTCACTCAAACAGACGGTGAATCTCTCTCCTGTACGGCCTCTCATCTCCACCTGAGATTCACTTGACCAGCCGGTGTATCTCTCTCCTGTACGCCCTTTCATCTCCACCCGAGATTCACTCAACCAGCCGGTGTATCTCTCTACTGTACGCCCTCTCATCTCCACCCGAGATTCACTCAACCAGCCGGTGTATCTCTCTCCTGCACGCCCTCTCATTTCCACCGGAGATTTACTCGACCAGCCGGTACATCTCTCTCCTGTACGCCCTCTCATCTCCACCTGAGATTCACTTGACCAGCCGGTATATCTCTCTCCGGTACGCCCTCTCATCTCCACCTGAGATTCACTCGAGCAGCCGGTATATCTCACTCCTGTACACACTCTCATCTCCACCTGAGATTCACTCGACCAGCCGGTATATCTCTCTCCGATACACACTCCCATCTCCACCTGAGATTCACTCAACCAGCTGGTATATCTCTCTCCTGTACACCCTCTCATCTCCAACTGAGATTCACTCAACAAGCCGGTATATCTCTCCCCTGTACACGCCCTCATCTCCAGCTGAGATTCACTCTACTAGCCGGTATATCACTCTGCTGTACGCCCTCTCATTTCCAGCTGAGATTCACTCAGCCAGCCTGGTGTATCTCTCTGTTGTACGCCCAATCATCTCCAGCTGAGATTCAATCAGCCAGCCAGTTTATCTCTCTCCTGTACGCCCTCTCATCTCCAGCTGAGATTCACTCAGCCAGCCGGTGTATCTCTCTCCTGTACGCCCTCTCATCTCCAGCTGAGATTCACTCAGCCAGCCGGTGTATCTCTCTCCTGTACACCCTCTCCTCTCCACCTGAGATTCACTCAACCAGCCGGTGTATCTGTCACCTGTACACTCTCTCATCTCCACCTGAGATTCACTCAACCAGCCGGTGTATCTCTCTCCTGTACGCCCTCTCATCTCCACCTGAGATTCCCTCAACCAGCCGGTGTATCTCTCTCCTGTACGCCCTCTCATCTCCACCTGAGATTCACTCAAACAGACGGTGAATCTCTCTCCTGTACGCCCTCTGATGTCCACCTGAGATTCACTCGACCAGCCGGTGTATCTCTCTCCTGTACGCCCTTTCATCTCCACCCGAGATTCACTCAACCAGCCGGTGTATCTCTCTGCTGTACGCCCTCTCATCTCCACCCGAGATTCACTCAACCAGCCGGTGTATCTCTCTCCTGCACGCCCTCTCATCTCCACCTGAGATTTACTCGACCAGCCGGTACATCTCTCTCCTGTACGCCCTCACATCTCCACCTGAGATTCACTTGACCAGCCGGTATATCTCTCTCCGGTACGCCCTCTCATCTCCACCTGAGATTCACTCGAGCAGCCGGTATATCTCACTCCTGTACACACTCTCATCTCCACCTGAGATTCACTCGACCAGCCGGTATATCTCTCTCCGTTACACACTCCCATCTCCACCTGAGATTCACTCAACCAGCTGGTATATCTCTCTCCTGTACACCCTCTCATCTCCAACTGAGATTCACTCAACAAGCCGGTATATCTCTCCCCTGTACACCCCCTCATCTCCAGCTGAGATTCACTCTACTAGCCGGTATATCACTCTGCTGTACGCCCTCTCATTTCCAGCTGAGATTCACTCAGCCAGCCTGGTGTATCTCTCTGCTGTACGCCCTCTCATCTCCAGCTGAGATTCAATCAGCCAGCCAGTTTATCTCTCTCCTGTACGCCCTCTCATCTCCAGCTGAGATTCACTCAGCCAGCCGGTGTATCTCTCTCCTGTACGCCCTCTCATCTCCAGCTGAGATTCACTCAGCCAGCCGGTGTATCTCTCTCCTGTACACCCTCTGATCTCCAGCTGAGATTCACTCAGCCAGCCGGTGTATCTCTCCCCTGTACACCCCCTCATCTCCAGCTGAGATTCACTCTACTAGCCGGTATATCACTCTGCTGTACGCCCTCTCATTTCCAGCTGAGATTCACTCAGCCAGCCTGGTGTATCTCTCTGCTGTACGCCCTCTCATCTCCACCTGAGATTCACTCAAACAGACGGTGAATCTCTCTCCTGTATGCCCTCTCATCTCCACCTGAGATTCACTCGACCAGCCGGTGTATCTCTCTCCTGTACGCCCTTTCATCTCCACCCGAGATTCACTCAACCAGCCGGTGTATCTCTCTACTGTACGCCCTCTCATCTCCACCCGAGATTCACTCAACCAGGCGGTGTATCTCTCTCCTGCACGCCCTCTCATCTCCACCTGAGATTTACTCGACCAGCCGGTACATCTCTCTCCTGTACGCCCTCTCATCTCCACCTGAGATTCACTTGACCAGCCGGTATATCTCTCTCCGGTACGCCCTCTCATCTCCACCTGAGATTCACTCGAGCAGCCGGTATATCTCACTCCTGTACACACTCTCATCTCCACCTGAGATTCACTCGACCAGCCGGTATATCTCTCTCCGATACACACTCCCATCTCCACCTGAGATTCACTCAACCAGCTGGTATATCTCTCTCCTGTACACCCTCTCATCTCCAACTGAGATTCACTCAACAAGCCGGTATATCTCTCCCCTGTACACCCCCTCATCTCCAGCTGAGATTCACTCTACTTGCCGGTATATCACTCTGCTGTACGCACTCTCATTTCCAGCTGAGATTCACTCAGCCAGCCTGGTGTATCTCTCTGCTGTACGCCCTCTCATCTCCAGCTGAGATTCAATCAGCCAGCCAGTTTATCTCTCTCCTGTACGCCCTCTCATCTCCAGCTGAGATTCACTCAGCCAGCCTGTGTATCTCTCTCCTGTACGCCCTCTCATCTCCCGCTGAGATTCACTCAGCAAGCCGGTGTATCTCTCTCCTGTACACCCTGTCATCTCCAGCTGAGATTCACTCAGCCAGCCGGGGTATCTCTCTCCTGTACGCCCTCTCATCTCCAGCTGAGATTCACTCAACCAGCTGGTATATGTCTCTTCTGTACACCCTCTCATCTCCAACTGAGATTCACTCAACAAGCCGGTATATCTCTCCCCTGTACACCCCCTCATCTCCAGCTGAGATTCACTCTACTAGCCGGTATATCACTCTGCTGTACGCCCTCTCATTTCCAGCTGAGATTCACTCAGCCAGCCTGGTGTATCTCTCTGCTGTATGCCCTCTCATCTCCAGCTGAGATTCAATCAGCCAGCCAGTTTATCTCTCTCCTGTACGCCCTCTCATCTCCAGCCGAGATTCACTCAGCCAGCCGGTGTATCTCTCTCCTGTACGCCCTCTCATTTCCAGCTGAGATTCACTCAGCCAGCCGGTGTGTCACTCTCCTGTATGCCCTCTGATCTCCACCTGCGATTCACTCAACCAGCCGGTGTATCTCTCTCCTGTGCGCCCTCTCATCTCCACCTGAGATTCCCTCAACCAGCCGGTGTATCTCTCTCCTGTACGCCCTCTCATCTCCACCTGAGATTCCCTCAACCAGCCGGTGTATCTCTCTCCTGTACACCCTCTTATCTCCAGCTGAGATTCACTCAGCCAGCCGGTGTATCTCTCTCCTGTACGCCCTCTCATCTCCAGCTGAGATTCACTCAACCAGCTGGTATATGTCTCTCCTGTACACCCTCACATCTCCAACTGAGATTCACTCAACAAGCCGGTATATCTCTCCCCTGTACACCCCCTCATCTCCAGCTGAGATTCACTCTACTAGCCGGTATATCACTCTGCTGTACGCCCTCTCATTTCCAGCTGAGATTCACTCAGCCAGCCTGGTGTATCTCTCTGCTGTATGCCCTCTCATCTCCAGCTGAGATTCAATCAGCCAGCCAGTTTATCTCTCTCCTGTACGCCCTCTCATCTCCAGCCGAGATTCACTCAGCCAGCCGGTGTATCTCTCTCCTGTACGCCCTCTCATCTCCAGCTGAGATTCACTCAGCCAGCCGGTGTATCACTCTCCTGTACACCCTCTCATCTCCAGCTGAGATTCACTCAACCAGCCGGTGTATCTCTCTTCTGTACGCCCTCTCCTCTCCACCTGAGATTCACTCAACCAGCTGGTGTATCTCTCTCCTGTACGCCCTCTCCTCTCCACCTGAGATTCACTCAACCAGCCGGTGTATCTGTCACCTGTACACACTCTCATCTCCACCTGAGATTCACTCAACCAGCGGTATATCTCTCTCCGATACACACTCCCATCTCCACCTGAGATTCACTCAACCAGCTGGTATATCTCTCTCCTGTACACCCTCTCATCTCCAACTGAGATTCACTCAACAAGCCGGTATATCTCTCCCCTGTACACCCCCTCATCTCCAGCTGAGATTCACTCTACTAGCCGGTATATCACTCTGCTGTACGCCCTCTCATTTCCAGCTGAGATTCACTCAGCCAGCCTGGTGTATCTCTCTGCTGTACGCCCACTCATCTCCAGCTGAGATTCAATCAGCCAGCCAGTTTATCTCTCTCCTGTACGCCCTCTCATCTCCAGCTGAGATTCACTCAGCAAGCCGGTGTATCTCTCTCCTGTACGCCCTCTCATCTCCAGCTGAGATTCACTCAGCCAGCCGGTGTATCTCTCTCCTGTACACCCTCTCATCTCCAGCTGAGATTCACTCAGCCAGCCGGTGTATCTCTCTCCTGTACGCCCTCTCATCTCCAGCTGAGATTCACTCAGGCAGCCTGTGTATCTCACTCCTGTACGCCCTCTCATCTCCAGCCGAGATTCACTCAGCCAGCCGGTGTATCTCTCTCCTGTACGCCCTCTCATCTCCAGCTGAGATTCACTCAGCCAGCCGGTGTATCACTCTCCTGTATGCCCTCTGATCTCCAGCTGAGATTCACTCAGCCAGCCGGTGTATCTCTCTCCTGTACACCCTCTCATGTCCAGCTGAGATTCACTCAGCCAGACGGTGTATCTCTCTCCTGTACGCCCTCTCCTCTCCACCTGAGATTCACTCAACCAGCCGGTGTACCTCTCTCCTGTACGCCCTATCCTCTCCACCTGAGATTCACTCAACCAGCCGGTGTATCTGTCACCTGTACACCCTCTCATCTCCACCTGAGATTCACTCAACCAGCCGGTGTATCTCTCTCCTGTATGCCCTCTCATCTCCACCTGAGATTCCCTCAACCAGCCGGTGTATCTCTCTCCTGTACGCCCTCTCATCTCCACCTGAGATTCACTCAAACAGACGGTGAATCTCTCTCCTGTACGCCCTCTCATCTCCACCTGAGATTCACTCGACCAGCCGGTGTATCTCTCTCCTGTACGCCCTTTCATCTCCACCCGAGATTCACTCAACCAGCCGGTGTATCTCTCTACTGTACGCCCTCTCATCTCCACCCGAGATTCACTCAACCAGCCGGTGTATCTCTCTCCTGCACGCCCTCTCATCTCCACCTGAGATTTACTCGACCAGCCGGTACATCTCTCTCCTGTACGCCCTCTCATCTCCACCTGAGATTCACTTGACCAGCCGGTATATCTCTCTCCGGTACGCCGTCTCATCTCCACCTGAGATTCACTCGAGCAGCCGGTATATCTCACTCCTGTACACACTCTCATCTCTACCTGAGATTCACTCGACCAGCCGGTATATCTCTCTCCGATACACACTCCCATCTCCACCTGAGATTCACTCAACCAGCTGGTATATCTCTCTCCTGTACACCCTCTCATCTCCAACTGAGATTCACTCAACAAGCCGGTATATCTCTCCCCTGTACACCCCCTCATCTCCAGCTGAGATTCACTCTACTAGCCGGTATATCACTCTGCTGTACGCCCTCTCACTTCCAGCTGAGATTCACTCAGCCAGCCTGGTGTATCTCTCTGCTGTACGCCCTCTCATCTCCAGCTGAGATTCAATCAGCCAGCCAGTTTATCTCTCTCCTGTACGCACTCTCATCTCCAGCTGAGATTCACTCAGCCAGCCGGTGTATCTCTCTCCTGTACGCCCTCTCATCCCCAGCTGAGATTCACTCAGCCAGCCGGTGTATCTCTCTCCTGTACACCCTCTCATCTCCAGCTGAGATTCACTCAGCCAGCCGGTATATCTCTCCCCTGTACACCCCCTCATCTCCAGCTGAGATTCACTCTACTAGCCGGTATATCACTCTGCTGTACGCACTCTCATTTCCAGCTGAGATTCACTCAGCCAGCCTGGTGTATCTCTCTGCTGTACGCCCTCTCATCTCCAGCTGAGATTCAATCAGCCAGCCAGTTTATCTCTCTCCTGTATGCCCTCTCATCTCCAGCTGAGATTCACTCAGCCAGCCGGTGTATCTCTATCCTGTACGCCCTCTCATCTCCAACTGAGATTCACTCAGGCAGCCGGTGTCTCTCTCTCCTGTACACCCTCTCATCTCCAGCTGAGATTCACTCAGCCAGCCGGTGTATCTCTCTCCTGTACGCCCTCTCATCTCCAGCTGAGATTCACTCAACCAGCTGGTATATGTCTCTCCTGTACACCCTCTCATCTCCAACTGAGATTCACTCAACAAGCCGGTATATCTCTCCCCTGTACACCCCCTCATCTCCAGCTGAGATTCACTCTACTAGCCGGTATATCACTCTGCTGTACGCCCTCTCATTTCCAGCTGAGATTCACTCAGCCAGCCTGGTGTATCTCTCTGCTGTATGCCCTCTCATCTCCAGCTGAGATTCAATCAGCCAGCCAGTTTATCTCTCTCCTGTACGCCCTCTCATCTCCAGCCGAGATTCACTCAGCCAGCCGGTGTATCTCTCTCCTGTACGCCCTCTCATCTCCAGCTGAGATTCACTCAGCCAGCCGGTGTATCACTCTCCTGTATGCCCTCTGATCTCCAGCTGAGATTCACTCAGCCAGCGGTGTATCTCTCTCCTGTACACCCTCTCATGTCCAGCTGAGATTCACTCAGCCTGACGGTGTATCTCTCTCCTGTACGCCCTCTCCTCTCCACCTGAGATTCACTCAACCAGCCGGTGTATCTCTCTCCTGTACGCCCTCTCCTCTCCACCTGAGATTCACTCAACCAGCCGGTGTATCTGTCACCTGTACACCCTCTCATCTCCACCTGAGATTCACTCAACTAGCCGGTGTATCTCTCTCCTGTACGCCCTCTGATCTCCACCTGAGATTCCCTCAAC